>NW_004955440.1:8000604-8088875 GCF_000276665.1 Chinchilla lanigera
ATCTATTGTACCCTTTGGATCTTATTTACTCTTTCAGTTTCTTACACTAGGGAGACAATATGATGTTTACTCATGTGAGTCTGATTTATTTCACTTATTAGTATGGTCTCTAGTTACATCCATTTACCTATAAAATCCTTGAGTTTATCTCTCTTTATAGCTGAGTAGTAAGTATTCTATTGTATAAAAATGCCACATTTTTCATTCATTCAGACTATACTTTGATTTATTAATTGGTCCAATAAATAGATTTCTGAATTTGCCTTACTAATAGATGATGGAGAAAAAAAGATAGAAAATTAATTCATACAGACTCTGAGATTTCTTTCACCATTTCCTTTCTTTTTCTGAGTGTTAAGACCTAAAACTGTGAAGCAAGAATACCTTTAACACTAATAGTGGTTTTGGTAATTCCAGGCTATGAAAATGGTAGACAAACTCAATGTCTATCAAACTGGTTTCCTTTTCTTGAGCAATAAAAAGCTGGTATTTTTCAAGTTGACTTGGTGTTAGTTAGGAGCCATACATTTGACTTCTAGTCAATGTATTGCAGGTAGAAATTTATGTGCCACTTCTTGACTTGACTCCTAAAAATGTCTAACAATCTTCCATCCTCTCTCCATTTGTCGTACTCCTGGGTTCAGGGGACCCAAAAGATAATTCCTAGGATATTAAGGTGGCAGAGGACCTAAAAAATAGTGCTGATAGGACATGGGAACTGTTATGATCTGGATATGATGATAGTGTGTCCTCTAAGGCTTCCTATGCTGAAATTTAATCCCCATTTTGAAAATAAATAAGAGGAAAGAATCGAACAGCTAAGTACATTAGGGTATACACTCCATGAAAACATTTTAATGTGATATCTTGTGCCACCTTGGGACTCTGCCAGCAGTAAGACCATCACCAGATGTGGCCCTTTACCCTGGGACTTCAGAACCATGACCCAAAATAAATTACTGCTTTATAACCCACTCTCTGTGCTATTGTACAATTAGCAATGGAAATGAGCAACAACAGGAACTGGTGAGGCAAATAACTGTGCTATCAGTGAAAATTTGGATTTGGGGGTTATGCAACCTCTGAGCTATCAGTATTATTGATTGTATAACATCATAATGATGAGCAAATGACTATAGGGATCTATGTTTTTCCTCACATCCAAAACAATAGTAACTGAAACTATCTTAACCTGTTCAATCAGGTGAGTGATAAAATATCTTAAAATATTGCCTGACATAAAGTAACTATTTTTACTAACATTATTGTTTTCATTTTCATTTTATAATTTAAAATAAGCCACACATTAGGTAAAACAACATATGTCCTGCTAATCGGGTTTAGATGTCACACATCCTTCCAAAGGCTCGTATGTCCAGAGGACAGCTTTTGGACAGGCTCATGAGAGCTTTAACTTCACCAGGGCATTGATGGATTGATGGGGATGATGAAAACAGAGGCTGGGCCTGATTGCAGGAAGCAGATGATGGGGGATATGATGTTGGGATGCAGATTTGGTCCTAACCACATTCTCTCTGGCCTTCTTGCTCTTGTTTTGCTTCCACCCACCATGAGATGAGTAGCCTTCCTATACATGCCCGTCCATCATAATGCCTCTGCCTTGCTGTCAGCCAGAAAAGCAATGCAACTGCCTGACCTTGGACTGAAGTCACTGAAACCGCAAGCCAGAATATACTTCTCTTTTTTTTTTTTTTTTTTTTTTTTTGGGGGGGGCGGTATTTGTTTTTCTTCTGGTACCAGGAATCGAACTCACAACATTGTGCTTGCCAAGCAGGCGCTGTGCCAGTGAGCTAAATCCCTAGCCCCACTTCTCCTCTTTTTAAACTGTATACTTCAGGTACTTTGTCACAACAATAGAAAGCTGCCTGACATAGTTACTTTTTTTTATAGTTTACATACTCTGAGAACTTTGATACTTTGTATCTTTTCATAAAAGAATGCTTTTCCTCGTCTATCCTTTTATGTTGAAACATTAAAAGATTCAGTTCTGGCTTTACCAACTTTGGGTTGGTACCTTCTGGAGAAGATTCTTGGTGGTATGGTTAATTTCTAAACTCCTTAGTTAAATGCAACATCACTAACATAAACACCATAGAAAATAAGTATATTTTTCTATTAACACCTTGACTTTAAAAAATATAAATATTGTTCTCCAAAGGAACATACATCCTCATTTAATTTTCTACATAAGTGCTAGGCAATTAACAACTTAGGTAAGTTGTTAATTTCTCCCAAATATTTACATGCAATTTATATAAATATTTACAGTCCTTAGGAATTGTTGTGCTCTATAGTATCATTGAGATTTAGGATTCATTTCTTCAAGCGTGTGTAGGTGTATTATTTAGGAAACATATATGTATCAGTTGTGTTGACTGGACTTAGAGTTAAAAGAGTCTAACAGAAAATCAAGTAAAAACAGATTCAAACCAGATTCCAACAACTTCTAATTATTACTGTTAGAAGTTGTCTTTCCTTGTTAGTTTACAGAAGTAGCTCTAAGGTGAAAAACAACTGATTGCCATTTTGCATGGGTGATGTTCTACTTTTAGACCTATAATACAAAAATTCATATTGATTATGTACCAGGACAATTGAGAACACAGCTATTTTTATTTTATTTGCACACTTCAGATAAATATTTTATTTGCACACTTCAGATAAATATCAAATTTAGGAAATCTTTGCAGGTAAAAAATAGTATAGCCCCTTTATCAAATACATAAGTTATGTGCAACATTACATAATGAGATAATGTTTCAATAATTTCAGTAATAAATGATCCTTTGAATTCAGCATATATGGCCATTCCTTCTTAACCAACATGTATAATAATGGCAATGAGAAAAATTCTTTTGTTATGCAGCATTTCCAAAGCATAAATGTGTTACCCACATTTTGTACTCAGAGATTGCAAAGCTCATGCAGCTATTTACCATGCCAGGCGATCCTTCATGTCAGCAGACTCATGCTTGACGTATTTTGAGTGGAGATAATTTGTGTCACATCCTTCATCCTCTCTCCCCTGTTTCCCTGGCCTAGGAAGATGCAGTGTGAGCTGACTTGCAGAGGTTATGATGCTGAGTATCACTGGTAAACTAGATACTTTCAGAATCCTTTGCCTAGTGCTAGACTATGCTCCTGACCTCAAATTTCGAGGGTGCTATTGTGTACCAAGAAACACAATTTAGGCAATTTAAAAAATATTTTTGTTCGTGTTAATTTTTATGATATAATTTAACTGCGGTAAAATGTACCCTTTTGATGTAGCTCTGTCAGTTCTGATAAACACATGTACTTGTCAAAGGTATGTGCATTATGTTTAAGCAATATCATCATTAAGATACGAAATATTATCCTACAATATCCCTACTGTTCACCTCAGCAGTGGTGTTTCTCTGCTGCCATTTTTTGGTAATCACTGACCTGTTTTCTGTCTGAGTAGTTTTTAATTTTCCAGTCACCTAAATGGATTCATCTAATGTGTTGTACTTTGGGTCTGGGTGTGGATTATTTTACTTAACACAGTATATTTTGAGACTCATCTATATTTTTGTTAATATCAGTATTTCCCCTTTTCAGTAGAGCACTCTTCTATTGTATGAGTGTATCTGAATTTACTATTTTGCAATTGATGGACTCTTCTTAGGTTATTCAAAACTTGGCATTATTGTGGATAAAGCTAATATATACACTCACATCAATAGAGTTTACTAGAGGTTTACTTGAGTTTTACTTGAGTTTCGGGCTGTCTTAGTTACTTTTCTCATTGCTGGGACAAAATACCAACACCTGGAGTTAGAGGAGGACAGGTAGACTTTGGCTCTCGGTCTCTAGAGGTTTTAGCCCAGAGTCAACTGGCCCCCAGGCAGGGCAGCTGTGGACATGGGTACGGCAGGGGAGACACCATCCACAGCATGGTAGGGCTGGAAACAGCAGCGGAAAGCAGCCAGCCTGGGTTTCCCTTTAATTCCATCTAGGCTTCAAAACTTTCGGGTGTTACCACTCACACACAGGGTGGGGCTTCTGTCTTTTGTAAATCCATTCCTCCACTCTGAGAACTATGCTAATTCTGATCAGTGGACTGATGTAGTACCACACACAGTTTTATTTTCCTAGGCTGTGTACTGTTCCTTTTTTAAAAACAAAATTAAACATAAAAGAACAAAAATTTATGAATACAAAGACATAAACAAAACAACATAAAAATGATAAAGAATTTCAAACAAGGTAGTAGGAAATTAACAATGGTTGTTGTATTACAAATTGTTATGTTCAAATTGGTTCCTCAGATAACCAGATAGAGGTATGTAAGATTAATCAAGCAACTATAACACATTAACTATAACTTCAATAAACCAATAGAAAATCAGTGGACTAATTTGGTACCACCCACTTTTAATCCCAGTGTCACACTCCCTAGATCCAACCAGCTCTGAAAAGCCCCACCTGTATGTGCATGAGGCTTCGTGGGGGACAACTAGATACAAGCCATAAATAACACTGGGCACTGTGGTGAGTGATTCACTTCTTAAGTGTATCAGTCGGTGTTACTAAGTCAGATGTGGGAAAGTGCAAAATATCTGCTGATGCTGTGGAGGACCAGAGGACCCAGTCAAGGGTTTGGAGCCCATGACAATATCCTGTGCAGACCCGTATCAAGGACCTGCATCAGGGGGCTAGGGGGCTGGGGATTTAGCTCAGCGGCAAAGCGCCTGCCTGGCAAGCGCAAGGTCGTGAGTTCGGTTCCCGGTACCGGAGAAAAACCAAAAAAAAAAAAAAAAAAAAGGACTTGCATCAGAAAGGCCCATGGCTAGTGGTGGAAGCTAGAAAGTCTGTGCTGGCAGGGTGAAGGATCTGTGCCCAAATGCCAAGAGACCTGTACTACATGCCAGGAGAAGACCTCCAAGATGAACATGAGGACTGACGCTCTCCAGAAGGAAGATGGCCGCAAAACTCCTTTGAAGAAAAACTGCCAAAAAGCAGCTTCTTCAGGAAAAGCAGCAGCATACAATTCCCCTCCCATTCGCCTTTTCTGCTCCCCTGGCAACAATCTTCAGGTCGGTCTCCCACGTTCAGAACCACCTTGACTCTGTTCAGCTAGGTGTTTCCACTCAAGATGACGAATAATTAATCTACCACAATAAGAGATTATTCTTTCTGGGCCAGTGATAGAGCTCAGTGGCCCAGCACCTGCCTGGCAAGCAAGAGATCCTGAGTTTGATTCCTAGTGCCAAAAAAAAAAAAAAAAAATTACTCTTTCAATCTGCACGTTTTTGTATTTGTACCACAAATACATTAGTCATTCAAGTATGCTGTCTTTTCCCCAATGTATGCTATATTGGCTTTTTATTTTTTAACTATCTTAAAACTTCTGCAATAGTGCTTACGGCATTATTATCATTTTAATTTGCATTTCCTACTGATTAATAATATTGAACATTTCTTACTTTTATGGCCAATCATATATGATATCTGTGATGAACTTCTCTTCAATATTCTGTCCAGTTTTATTCAGTTAATTATTTCCTTGTATTTATTATTGAAGATACTATACACATATATGAGATGGACACACATATACATGATTTGGGAGTATTGTATTCCAGCTGGTAGTTTGTCCTTGTATTCTCTTATCAGTATTTATTATGGTTTGGATCTATAATGTCACCCAAAGGCTCATGTGTTGAAGGCTTGCTCCCCAGTGCAGCAATTTTTTGAGGTGGGTTTTGGGGCAGTGATTGGACACAAAGAGGCTCATCAATGAGTTAATTCACAGGGCTGGGGATTTAGCTCAGTGGCAAAAGCGCCTGCCTGGCAAGCGCAAGGTCGTGAGTTCGGTTCCCGGTACCGGAGAAAAAAAACAAAAAAAAACAACAACAAAAAAAAAAGAGTTAATTCACTTATAGATTCTTAACTTGATAGAATTATAGGAAGTGGCAGAAACTTCAGAAAATCTGGCCTGTTTGGAGGAAATAGATCAGTAAGCCTATGATCTTGAAGGGCACATTTTTCCTCCCTCTTACCCAAGCCAGCATTATGGGCTGGCCTCTCAACCACCATGTCCGCCTCATCATCACTCTTTCCTTCATCACAGGCACATGGCAATGGAAGAAACATCAATAGACTGAAACCCACAGAAATATATAAGAAAATCAGTCTTTCTTGTAAGTTGATTTCCTCAATTATTTTGCCACAGCTAACTCCATGTTTATGAAATAATCTTAAAAGATTTCTTACATTTAATAAAGTCTAATCTCAACATTTTCTTTTATGAATCTTGTTTTTGAAGTCATCCTTAAGAAGTCCCGCTCACTGAGCTACACACTACACACCAATCCCAAACTATCATTTCTCTGAGTGTCCTTGGGATTGCCTATTCCTCTGTTACACAGTCAGTTTCTTCCAGGACAGGGATCAAGCTGTGTCATTTAAGTGCTTTTCCTCCTTAGTTAAGAGGACTTGCATCATGCCTTGGGAGCAAGGAACTAGCATAGCAGCCAGGTTTGCTCAGAGTGACACCTTAGCTTTATTAAGCCACAGGAAATTGCCTTTGGTCATGAATTGTCTTCCTTACCATCCAGTTTCTGCCTCATGAGTATTCTGTACAACAACATTTAGATCCTCGATCCTAGTATTTTAGATCCTAGATCCTAGTATTCATGATCGGTTCCTGATGAAGACTTTTATCCTGTGTAAATCTCCATACCTTTGCTTTACCTTCAATGTAATTGTGAATATTTTGATACACTTAGAAATATAGATATAATCAACTAGGCAGCAAAGCCACAGTCAAAACTTTAACTTTTGGAAATGAAAAGTAACAGTTTATCTAGTCAGGAGATGTATCAGTGGATACAGTGAATATTTTATGAGTATTTTGTCTCATCTTTTTTTGTTCTTATAGCTTTTTCACTTATTATACATAAATCTGATGCAGAAGAATCAGTCTATAACAACAAGGGGAAAAATTATGGGGTAAAAATTCTCCCAAAGAGAAAATTGGACAATTCAATTATTACTTAAATTAGTAAAGATAGAAAGACTATTAAGGAAGAGATTAGTATATTAACCACAAGTGCTACACACAGGGGCAGATTGCATAAATTTGCATATTGAAAGACAAATTAAATAAAACTTTGAAACCCTAGAAGACAAAAATAATAATGTTATGAAATATTTGAACGATGTAAGAATAATAAAATACATACTTCTTGGTAATGGTGAGACAATTGTTTTTAAATAAATATAGAAGCTCAAGGTCATCATTTGAATGAAAGTACTATGAGAAAATTTAGTTTTATTTTTGAACATGAGTCAAGCATCATCTAAACCCAGCTCCCGCCCCTTTTGCCAGTGGTCTTTTTTTTTTTTTGGCTTTTTCTCCGGTACCGGGAACCGAACTCACGACCTTGCGCTTGCCAGGCAGGCGCTTTTGCCGCTGAGCTAAATCCCCAGCCCCTTGCCAGTGGTCTTGATGTTCTAGGCAAGTGCTCTAGCTTTGAGCTACATGCCAGGTCCTCTTAATTTTTGTTTTCTGGGCTCATTATATGTACTCTGGAAAGGTGGAGGCAGAAATATAATTAAGTCTGCCTAACGTAAATGTATGAGATCTTAGAAACAACTGGCTGTGGCAAAAAGCTCTGAGAAGAGGCGAAAGGAGACATAGAAATAGAAGAAGAGGCCTGCTTGGTCCCAAGGAGTCATCTCAAATACAAAGAACAACAAATTCATGAGAAACAAACCTTGGTAACCTTTATCATCAGGGAAATGTGAATCAAATTACACTGAGATACCATCTCACATCAGTTAGAATGGCTATGATCAAAGCAAAAATTTGACAAATGAATGAAAGTATGGTGAGTCTCCCTAGTGTAAGAAGTTGAAAGAATAAATAAGATCCCACATGGACAATAGATATTGTGAAATGGGAAGAAACTGCTCAAAAGGAAGGAGAAACTGGAATGGGGGAAAGGAGAAACAATGAAGGGGGAAGTAAAAAAATATGCATAGATATACACACCAGATAGTTAAGGTAGCTTTATTACTAATTGCTATCAATTTATTGAAAAGAAAGTGGGCCAGAGATACAGCTCAGTGGCATAAGCGCCTGCCCAACAAGCACAAGGTCCTGAGTTTGATTCTTAGTACCAAAAAAAAAAAAAAAAAAAAAATCCAATTTATTGAAAAGAAAGTTTTAGGACTGTATTGTTTGATCAATTTTGCATGCCTATATCTTGTAAATTGAGCAACTACTTTGAAGATAACGATACACAAGGTTAACCACTGTTACTCTCCTACAATATTGTTTTGAAATTCCATGCCATTGCTTTTATTGTTTTTTTTTGTTTTGTTTTGTTTTGTTTTTTTTTCTTTTCTTTAAGATAAAGAAAAGTTCTGGTGAAGAGGCGAAGGGAAAGGAGCCGTTATACATGATTAGTGGGAATAGGATCCATGAAAAAAAAGGAAACAACCTAAGAATAGTTTCAGTGTGATCCAGGTATCCTACTTCTGAGTATATATGCAATTAAAATGAGCTCGTCATACCAAAAACATATCCTTCTCCCCCATGTTTATTGTAACGCTATTCACAGTAGCTGAGATATGGAGTCATAGCTTACCTCAGTACCCAATAACAGATGAATAGATACAGAGATATGGTACAGAGTATTATTCGCTGTTTAAGAAAAATGAAATCAAATCATTTCCAGCAAAATGTGTAGAACTAGAGGGCATCCTAGTAGGTGAAACAAGCAAGAAACAGAAAGACAGTATGAAATATTCTCTATCATGTGTGGAAGCCAAAATAAACTTTTAAGTCAACCTGAAGTTACAGAAGAGATTATTATGGACTGGGAAGTATGTTTGGGTAGGGAAGGAGAGTGGAGAAAGGGGAGAAATAGCAAAGATGGTTGTGAGCAATACAAAATGTGTAGAAGTAACACAGTACTTGAACAATTTTGCACAATGTGTATTAAGAAATACACCCCCCACACACAGACATACACACACACACACAAAACAGTAGCAACAAAAAAATGTTGTCTGCCACACCTCTCAACTTAAACTACTATGTTTATATGCCTATTTCTCCAAGGTAATAATCTATGTAAATGTGGCAGAGAAATCCACATGATTCCTTCCTCATACAGAAGTTCAAAGATACATAGAGCCCTGGAAAAAGTGGGCTTCATAACCCTATACATTTAAATCTAGAAAGACTAACAGAAGGTTTTTACCAGATAGTCTTCCACTAAATCCTTCTGAAGCAAAACATGCAAGAGAGGATAACTTGATATCCTTTCTTTAATTTCTTTGTTTGTTTTTACTGACATCAATCTCTGGCCAGTATTTCATCTCTACTGAATTCTATCATCTACTCGTAATTTGACACTCACATGCAAGAACACTTATGCACTGAGAAGAGATCAGAAAGAAAACACTTAGCTCAGTTTTCTTAGAAGGAAGCACATACTTATGTACTCTACAAAAAATTCAACAGATGAGTGATTTAAGGGTGTTGATTAATACACGTCAAGAGTAGCTCTACATATTTTGTAGCATTAAAGTTAAAATTTCTTTAAATGGCAGGTTTCTGGACAAAATATGTTTATAAGGAAAAGTTTAAATTTTTTTTAAAAGATTAGATTAATTTATCGTGCAAACAATTTTATAAGGTTGCATCTTGTGTATTTGGGGGAATCAATGTTTTTCAGAGAATTCATCTCGGAAATTCATGGCATAATTCCTGAAATTATTCTAAGTCTAAAAGTAAAACTCCTAACATTGGATTTTTGATACTTGGGGAAGCATCAAAAGATAGGTCTTATGGGATTGATTATTCAGAATTAATTGCCTTCCAGCACAATGCCGTCTGTCCTTACTAATTCTTTTCTTATGTCACAAATTAGACTAGTGGAATGACAGAATTATCAGGACAAGTACTGGACCTGTCTGCTAATCCCCGCGGCTGACTTGTAAAATTTATCTGAAAATAATGCTGAATGAAAACTGAATTTCTAACTGATTTTGGGTCTTGTTTTGGAAAGTTGGAAAAAGTTTTCCACTTCATGATATGATCTACTTCTTCATCTCTTGATGTATAAAAACTGTTACTTATGATTTGTTATTTGTATATAAAAATACTAACACCTTCATGCAAATGTAGGTTACCAAATCAAAGATCATAATGCACTTATATGTACCTTAAATTTACAGCACAAATCTTATCTTATGTTAGTAACTCAGTAAATGTGTTGCTTGTGAAAGGGAAATGATAGCAATTAAATTTGAAGCGGTTTTTTAAAGCTGGAAACAACTGTACATAGTAGTAATCGGGTTTTTTTCAATTTTCAAGCAACATTTATTCATTCACATATTTATCAAATACTTATTGATATTCATTAATTAGGATATGCAACACATTGTATAAGGTAGGCCACCGTAAATCAATGCAGACCTAACTTCAATAATGTACTGAAGAAGAAAATGAAATGATAGTGACCAGTAAATTATAACTGCAATTGTAAGAGCCACATAGAAGAACTCAGAATAAGAAAGGATTGATAAGGGCATTCTTATGAAAAATATCAGTGAACACTTACTCCAGGAAATAGCACAGATTGAGTTCTCATTTGTTGGGACTTAAAATGGTACAGAGAAAATCACAAAGGAGATTGTTGAAATGTAGGTTTTGTTTCAGAAACTGTGGACTGCTGCCTTAGATTCTGCATTTCTAACAAGCTTCCAAGAGCTGCGGATACTAATAATTCAAGTTACCACATTGTAAGAAGCACTAATTTTTAGATTGTACTACCCTTGATTTTGTATAAGCAGAATATTTAAAGTTAAAATTCTTTGAAATTGAAAAAACATTTTTAATTATGGAAAAGATTATTTTATAATAGAAGAAAAGATTATAATTTAAAAATTTTATGAAGATAAAAGTTAATGTCTCAAGGCAAAATGGACATTCTTACTAACTGAAAACTAGCAGCTATAAACAATTCATTATTCTGGGCATGCAAGTTTGCAGATCTGAGTCCCTTTCTGGTATTTGCTTCAAAAGAGATCAACAATAAACACCCAAATGAGCAAGTGTGAATTGTTTTGAGTGAAGGGGAACCATGACTGTAGGAACTGTTAGAGACATTGGTAATGTGGCCACTTTTTGACACTTCATGTGACTTTAGGTGTCAGAAGTGACATATACATGGTCCTTAAATTCCTGAAAGCAATCAAAACATTCCCAAGAAGCGGGACAGTAATGAAGTGAGATCAAACTTAATAGCTTCTGTACGATCAATTATTTTATCTTACGTGCATAAGACAGCCAATATAGGATAAAAATAGTACTCTCTCATTCTGTAAAGCTCTGAGTGTCCCATTTACTGTCTTTAACATTTCTCTCTCCAAGCATGATCAAGCACATACAGTAAGGTTGGCTAAAAATTAAACCAGCAAAAATATAATCACCAAAAGCAACAAAAACAAATTACGGTCTAAGGAAGGATAATGACTAATATATGCTATCTTAAAGTCATAGGACTAAAATTATTAACCTCTGATTATAATAATATCTGCCTAGTGAATTTTATTTATGTGGTTTGAATGTCCCAAAATATTCTAAGTTTTAATAATAAGTATGTGGACTTTTTTATAATAAAAACCACATTTTATTAAGAGTATGAAATGATGTGGGTAGTTTTTAAAATCTACAATAAAACTAGACTAAAAAGGAAAAGATTTCCATAGCAGACATGATAAAATGATCAACTGATTAGAAAGTTTGCAAATACAGGTACAGCCCATATTTGTACGCAGTTGTTAAAATGGCACTGCCATAAAAATCTCTGTTCTCTCTTGTTGATTTATATTTTCATGAATTTACCCGATCTTATCACAACATTATTCATTTCAATTTTATTATTCAATATTCATACACAAGACACCAATGTCTAGACAGGCTTTATCAAATACTAGTTGCTTTGTCTAGTTCATACTTCCCAATTTTAGAAATATATTTCTTTTACAGATTAAGCTTTTTACTTCAGTTTATCCTAAGCCTTATTTTCATCTATATAGAACTTTCATTTCTTTTCTCACAGGAAAGGGTAAGTTGATTGATAGAATTCAATCACTGGGTTGAAATAATGCATCTAGCTTTTTACCTTACATTAGTATATATTTTACTTTTATTTGCTTTACCTATTACATGACAGAGAATATAACAAAAATGTAATGATTTTAGGTATACCATCTGGGACCATAATTCTGTCTAGATTATACAATATAGACTTTGCAGAAAAGAATATTAAAATTCTGAGTAGCAGTTATGATTTAGAAATAGGTTAAGATATAAAATAAGATCAGTATAAATATACCAATTGCCAATTCTAAGTGATACAGATGTGCCAGCTTGTCATGTACTTAAACAGTTATGCTTAATGAAGATTATAAGATATTGTTATTTTTTTATTTGTATAATGTCTCCATAATTGGTGAATGTATAGTGTTTTAGACAGAGTTTTCAAAAAGTAATGTACATGGTTAAAACAGTCACCTATAACCCAATCAGTAAGATTGTATAATGATATTTAAATATATTTACATGTTATATATTAACACAACAAAGATATACTTACACTAAGACCACAAATATAAGTAATTGAAAAGACAGTTTAGAACATAGTTAAAGTCTGCTTTATACTAAACATGTTGACTTAAATCCACAGTCTTTAATTGACTAGCTGTGAGATACCCTAAGTGGTCTCCTGAGTTTTTGAAATCTTGGGTTTCTTATCTTTCATGTGATCATTAGAATATAAACCTTACATAATCATGGTGGCACACACCTATAAGATAAGCACTATGGGCAGTTGAGGCAGGAGGATTGCTGATCCAAGCTCACCTCGACAATTTAATACCTTATGGAGACTCTGTTTTAAAATTCAAAAAGTAAATGAATAATAAATAAATAAAATTAAAAGGCTGGGAATGTAGCTCAAGGTGAAACCCCTGGATTAAATCGTAAGTACTATATCTAAGGAATAAAAATGAACCTTTCAAACTTTTCAGGAATAAAAATATAAGATAATACCTGATCTTGATAAATAACTACTATTTTTCTGAATAGTGTATCTTGTCACATTCTTAGCATTCATTTTTATAAAGATATATTATAGTGCTAATAAGTCTTGATTCTGTGGAGTGCTCTAATATATGTATTCATTAGGGTAATGTGCAATGACCTGGAGAATAAGTGCACAATACATTGTTACAATATGGCAGTAGTTATGCTGTTAGAGTTGACAAGACTGACCAAATGACTTTTACTTATTGTTTGGATGACTTTGAAAAGGTAAATAAGATGTATTAGTCACTTTCTCATTCCTGGGAAAATAACATCCATCACTTGTAGGTTAAAGGAGAAGTTTATTTTGCCTCACAGTTACAGTGGATTCAGTCCATGGAAGGACTGGCAGTTGGAAGAAAGCTGTTAACCATATGGAGGTCAGGAAGTAAAGAAAGAGAAGGGAAATACCAGGAAAAAAAAATACATCCTTCCTGTTTATATCTCCAGGGATCCACCTCTTTCAGCCAAGCACCACCTCAGAAGAGGCCCCACCTCTGAACATATAAGACTTTTGAGGGATATTCAAGAACCAAATGAGCTCAGATAAAAATCCAAAAGAAAGTTAAATATTTCCAACATGCAATAACATAGGGTAAACATCTCCATTCCAAAATGGAAGTATGGGTGATAAAAATGAATCGGACATAAGGAAGACTATCCCACAGGTAAAACATTAAATCTTGTTGTTCCACATCTAGAACCGGAGGCAGATGGTGATGATCTTTGAGTTCCAAATGGCTTGGAAAACCTAACCCCTATGGCCTTTCTGGTTGTATCTCACATGGCTTCTAACTTGGATAGGCTCTGCTATGGCTGCTTACAGTTTTGTTCAACAGATATTCCACATTCCTAGTGGCTCCATCCTTGCTGTTACCCTACTGCACCTTTGCTTCACTCTTAGAACTTCACACATTGCCTTTTCAGTGGTATTATGCCTGGCCTCCCAGGCCTTCCTCCAAAAACTGAGTGGAAGCCTCTATAGCCCCATGAACTCTTACATTATGCATTCTTGAAATACCAGAACCATGTGGATGACACTGATGTCCTCCTCCTGCTAAAGCAGTAGTCAGGAACCCTTAGACTATCTCTGCAGTGCTCTCTGCATGCCCAAATTCTTGATAAGCACTTCCCTAGGAAGCACTTATTGAGCAAAGGCTCTAGAGGCTTTCTTTTCAAATGGAATGTTTGTAGTTCCATACATTGAGCTTGTGATGTTTAGGGCCTTTCTGATTCCTGAAATGCCCTCAAGCCATCCTTCTTTTGTTCTGATGCAAGAGTACTTGGCTTCTTTTCATTAATAATGTCTCTAGCAACCATGATCTCCATGACCCCAAGTTTTCAGGGGCTTGCTTTTTTGATGGAACCACAAACATTTATGTTTGCTTTTCCTTCTAATTTTAATTATAGATCTCACTAAAAGCAGCAAACAGTACCCATGCCCAGCATACATTTTGGGCCCTTTTGAAGTTTCCACAGCCAGGTCAATTAATCCATGTCCTTTAAATTTAGTCTCACAGAAAAATTTAGAGCACAAACAAAATGTAGAAAAATTTTTTGCCAGAGTGAAACACACGTGGCCCGCTAGTTAAGTTTCCAGAACAGTCCTCATTCCCATGTGAAATCTCATGAAATCAGCCTTTACTATCTGCATTCTGATTAGAATGTGGGGCTTCTGATCTCTGACCAGAATAAACCATCACACACTCTTTGTAGCACTGTAGGGCTTCTCTACCGCACATCTCCAAGGCTTTCCCAATTCTTCCTACAGACTAGTTCCAATATGGAATAAATTTTCTGTATTAGTCACTTTCCCATTGCTGGAGCAAAATATCTGACACCTATCTATTTTGACTCACAGATTCAGTACTTTCAGTCCTCATTCAGCTGACTCCAAAGCAGAAATGTCATAGCAGAAGAGTATTACTAGGGAAATCTGCACAGTACAAGGTGGACCAGAAGCACAGAGGAAAGGGAGGGGCCAACTGCAAGAACACCCTTCTTTTCGGACCCAGTGACTCACCTACTCCAACCAAGCCCCAACTCTGTGTAGGTTTCACCTGCAAATACAAGAGACTTTTGAGGGCATTCCAGATCCAAACCATAACACGAAGCTATTGTGTACTGTTGTAGTTTGGGGTTTCACAAGGGGAACAATACAATAGAGGACACTTAATTAGATTATTTTATAACAGTCACCCAAAGAGCCATGTACAAATAGTACAGAAAATCTGTCTACACACTAAAGATCAAAGAGTACAGCTGAAGGCCTGGATCCCACAGTAATGTCCTACGTGAGTCCAGTGGAAGACCTAGAGGTCATAACAATGCACCTTCACACAGCGATTCAACTGGAGGCCAAGAGCCCATAACAGTGCCTTAGGTTTGTATCATGGGTCTGCACTGGGAAGGCACAAAGGTCATTGGTGGACACCACAAAGTGTGCCAGTGGGATGAAGAATCTGTCCTAGTAGGCTGAGGGTTCTGCACTGGAGTCAGCAATGCTTAAAGAGCCAGAGCTCCCCCAAAAAGTACCACAGCCATCCTCAGCGACAGTGAGGTCCCAAGTTTCTCTGACAATGAAAACAGCTGAGCTCCCAGTAGGAAAGCCAGTGAGAAAAGCTTTTCCAGGAGACTGAGCTGTGCACCTTCTTCCCTTCCAGAGCCAGGAAGTGATGATCAGAGTGAGAACCAGAGCTCCCCCAAAGTGAACCATAGCAATTTTCAGTGACAGTATATGGTCCTGAGCTCCTTCAATGATAAGAATAACCAAGTTCATCGGGAAAGCAAGTACGGCAAGGTCCTCCAGGAATACCAACAGTTTCCTACAGCTTTCCACAGCTCATCCAATGGCTTCTAATTTTTTTCCTCTCCAGTTCTGCTTCTTATGCTGCTGGCAACAGTCCTCAGGTGGCCTACCACTCATAACACCACCCTGGTTCAGTTCAGCTGGGTGTTACAAGTTGAGTTACATGTAACAAGCTGGGTGTTACATGACCTACAAGTCAGTCCACCGCATGTACCACATTTTTTTAAACAAGAATTACCGGTTGAGGCAGCATCATGGGATTATTTGGTTATGAAATGGGAGAATGTGTATAAACACTTAGTACTGTATTGATGATATATAAAATCTAGTGGATAAGATAGAGAAAACATCAGTCTATAATAATTCAAGGTAAATGGCACTATATTTTCTATTATAAATCTGTAGACTAGATAGTAAATCTGAATGATTTGCCAGAGTAGAAGGTTGAACTGATAGCATAGTTCATAATGGTTTTCTTTCTTTTTTTATTTTGGTACTGGGAATCAAACTGCAGACCCTGTGCTTGCCGGGCAAGCATTGTGCCACTGTGCTATATCACCAGCCCTATTATGTTTTTAAAAAGTCAATTACGATGAAACTTATTTAAGCAGAATACACACATAACACAACCACACACACACACACACACACACACACACACACGCACACGCACACTCCTTTCAGTAGCTTTTAATTGAAAAGGTGATATATACACATAGAAGTTATTACTCAGGCCCCCAAATCTTTATGCATGATGTAGATTAACAAGGAAATGGTAGTACTTGAACTGCTATTAAAGTTCACAGGCAGGAGAAACTATGATGGTCTAGTATAGGTTGAGCAAATTTAATTAATATTACTTATGATTGTTGAAGTGTGTACAGTGTGTGAAAAGATAAGAAGCATAAGCAAAATATAAAAATAAAAATCTTAACACATGTTCAAGTTAGTAATTAGTAAAAGTATCTTCTGAGTATAGAAGCTTAGAGAATACAAATTGCTAAAAATAAATTTAAAAGGGAACTGCATTCTGGTTTTATGGTATAGGACACATGCTTCTCAACTGAAGATGGAGTTAAACCACAGTGAACTAGTGACCACCTACAGGTTTGTATTATTACTGTAGTCTTTCATTTAAAAACTGTTTTCCTACTAGACTGAGAAATCCTTGCAAACAAAGTGCATGCTTCAACTCATTCAGATGTCTGGAATGGTGACTGACTGTTGTGAGTGTTCAGTTCTTCCTTCTTATTTGTAAGATATCTGTACTAATAGCACTTGCAGACTCTAACAATAAAGGTGTAAAATAGGTAATTATAGTAGCAGAATGTATGTGTTATGATAGATGAAATACAGGGTTCAGTGGGGAAGAAACTATGTGAGTTTTTCAGTGAAGTGCTGAGGTAAAGTTTGTCAACACTGAGACCCATTCTGATTGTAGAGATTTACCAGGCTATATGGGGTAAAGATTACTCTAGAAAAGAATAGCACATAAGATCCAAAATTAAGAAAGGACACGGCACAATTAAAGAACTCAGACAATTTTGGCTGCAAAATGTAGAACAGAAAGAAAGAAATGAAAGCCTAGAGATTCTAAGCTCTATGTTGGCATTTATATTTCTTGGTGTAATAAGGAACTCCTGAAGAATTTGGTGAGTGATATCCAGGAAAAATGAGAATGAAGATTGATTAAAATCCCTGAAGGTGTTAGCACATACACAACGTTAGAGACATTTTTAAAAGCAGGTCACAATACTTCTGATATAATACAGAGAGGGGATTGAATACAGGCATTGTATAATTGTAGGTGGATTTATTGTTTTAGGCCATACTAAATTGTGAGAGCCTGTACAGTTTAGCTTCCACATTTTCTTGGAAGGAATAGATGAATTACATGTGCTGTGAACTAAAACGAGGTGGTTGTAGACAAGTTTTCTATTGCTGGACCACAATACTTGACATCCAGAACTTCAATGAGGAGAGGTTTAATTGGGCTCATGGTTCCCTGGATTTGGTCCATGGAAAGCAGGTACCAAGGCAGAAACCTCACAGTAAAAGGGCATGGCATGGAAAAGCTGTTGACTTCATGCCAACTAGGAAGAAGCAAGAACAGAGAGGAGCTGGGGAGAAAGCTATTTCCAAGGTTACACCCTCTGTGACACACAATTTAAGAGCTAATTTAGATCTAAACTCATCAACGAATTATTCCACTGATGAGTACAGTGCCACCAGGGTGCTAGTAGTGTTCACCTCTAAACATTTGAGGGACACTCAAGATCTAAACAACATTGGCACAGTTAGGATATAAAAAGAAAAAATGTTAGAAATAGACATTGCAACAGCACAAAGGACAGTGGTGTTGGGATGACTGGTGCATTTTTGGGATGTTTTGAAGTTGTAAATAAAAATATACAGTGATCTCAATTTCCACATTTGTATGATTTTTTCCCCTTCTAGCAGTGTAGTAGAAATCAGAGAATAGTGCACAGATACACTAATCAAGAGTTGGAAAACTCAATAATCACTTAAATAAATAAAAGAATCAGTGAATGAAGGAAGCATTACTTTCAATTAGGCATTGTTTCTTAGTAGAAAAATAATAGCAATCTAAACTTTTGTAAATGTGACACGACACAAAATGTTCATAATACTGAATAAAACAGCAATTTGGTGAGATATGTCAGATACCAATCTGAAGAGAGTTTGGGAAGGACATATAGAATTTACAAAAATTAATTACATGTTTTGTGAATAGTTCTCATATAAAATATGAAATTTCTGTGTCAGTAGGAAAGAGAAAAAGAATAGATCTATTTTTGTTCCCTAATCTCACAATGAAAATTATGAAGTGCAAAGCATAATTGAACATTTCTTCTGAAAGCTTTAAGACTTTTAGCTTTTATGAATATGACTATGATCTAACTCCATTTTTTGCATAGTATACAATAGAATTTCATATTTTTTTTCTTATAACTAGTTACTCCAGCAACATTTGTGAACAGATATATTATGCTGGGTTGCTTTGGTAACTTTGTCAAAAGCTCAAATGATTGGTTATGTATAAATCTGTTTGTCGGTACTCAAATTTGTTCCACTGACGTTTCTGACACTTCTTATGCTTGTACTGTATTGTTTCGATGATCCAAGTTTTAAATAATTAAGCCTTCAAATTAGGTAGTGTAAATTTTCTAACTGTCTTTTTAAAAGATTGTTTCATAATTCTAGGTCCTTTGTATTTCATAGCTAGCTAGGTAGCTAGATAGCTAGATAGATTTATAGATAGGGAGTCTATTTCTACAAAAACTATTCTGCTCAAATGATTTATTGGATTTTTGTGGTACCTATAGATCATTTTGGAGAGGACTGACACCTTTACAAGACTGAAACTTCTTATCCATAAAAATAATATTCAAAATATATAAAACTAAAATTAATTTTTAATTTAACCTTGTGTTCTAGGACTTTATTAAACTCACATATGACTTATATAGGCTCTAAAATTTTATGTATGTATTCATATTTCATATGTTTCTTGGTTGCTTTTTTCTCATTGCTGGGAGAAAATACCTGATGCCCAAAGTTAAGGAAGAAAAGGCTTTAGCTCACAGTTTGTGGAGGTTTCAGTCCATACTGGGCTGGCTCCACGGCAGGGTGACATATGACAGAAGGTAACAGTTCATCGTGGCAGGGGGAAAGCAGCAAAAGCAGCAAGGCAACAAGAGTAAGAGAGGAGGAGGGACGCCAAGGAGCCTCTTTCCCTCCTTTACAGTATATGCAAGCTAGCTCCCCTGGGTGGGTGTAGCACTCACACCCATAAGTCAATCATAAACTCTAGAAGGCTGCTCCTTAAGTGTATGAGGCTTTGGGGGGACATCTAGAAAAAAACCATAATAATATGTAAGCAGGAGTAGTTTTATATCTCTGAAATTTATTTTCTTTTTCTTTTTTTCTTTTTCTTATTATATAAAAATTACTTGAATAATATTGAGTAAAAATGTGAGAATAATTAACTTTCCATTTTTTCAAATATTAAAAAATAATATTTAGTAGTAGGCATACTAGTGATACGTAGACAAAGTTTTATTCTTAATTTGCTGATATATTTCCTATCATGTATTAAATTTTGGTAGACTTTTTCCCATCTCTTTGAAATGTTCAACAGAGCTATTGTTAAAAGAATGGATTGTACTGTATAGTTTCTTTTTGCATGTGAAATTAGTCCTGAACACTTATGATAAACCCATTTTAGAAGAATTATTCTTCCACATTGAAAGATTTGATTCATTAATATGCTATTGATCTGCAATTGTTTTTGCAATTTTTGTGTCAGATTGTATCATTACTGTAACATTGCTTCAAAAAATAAATTGGTGTATGTTTCCTTCTCTAATTTTTTAACAGATTTGTGTGTGTCTGGGCATGTGTGTGTATTCCTTAGATGTTGGATAAAAGTTAACCAGTGAAGTCACATAGCCTGGCGTTTTCTTTACAGAAAAACTGGAGATAATAAATTTGACATCTTTACTAGATATGAGGCTATCCAGATTTTTCTTTTACATTGTTAACTTTGGTAAATCATATTATTCAATAAATGTGTCTTTTTATCCTAATTTGTAAATTCATTCATACAAATTTAAGCAGTGCATCCTTTCTGTTTTAATAAGGAAAATTATACAATAGAACTTCCTGTCATAGTGCAAATATTAATGTTTGCACTGCCCATTCGGAAGCCATTAGCCACATGTAGCTATTAAGGATTTGAAAGAGGGCTAGTGTTATTTGGAAACTGGATGTTGTATTTCATTTAAATTAAATTTAATAGCTGTGTGCATTTAAGCAGTACTTTTTTGAATAGAAAAGATTTGTCCCTGTCTTGCCAAGTTCTCTTTTATTCCCGACGCTAAAAATTTCTCTTTCTCATATTTTTATCTTCACAGTTTATGAATTCTACTACTATTTTCAAAGAACAGTATGTTGGATTTGTTATCATTCTCTTGTCTTAGTCTTCTCATTGCTAGAAAAAAATACCCAACACTCACAGCCAGCAGGAGAAGATAACTACTTTGGCTCACATTTTCCAAGGTTTCAGTCCAGGGTTGGCACGCTCAACACAGAAAGAGTGTGGTGGGAGGCATGGTCTTAGCGGAAAGCTGTTCACATTGTGGCAGTCGGGAAATAGGAAGAAGAAAGGAGCTGGGGAGGCAGTTATACCTTTGCAGATCATGTTCCAGTGCTCCTTCAGCAGCTTATACACAGATCACGTACCAGTGACAGGCCTGTTCCGATCATACGTGACCTCTCACAATCCAGCTGTAAAGGCATCTGAACCACCTGGTCAGAGAGCTAGAACAATTACCCCACTCTTGGTACAAAGGTTCTATTTCAGTCAATTTTTTCATCAGTGGGAAAGTACTTCACATCCACAAGGCAAAGGAGGAGAGATTTTTTTTGGATTGCAGTTTCAAAACTTTCAGTCTAACATTGGCACGCTCAAACAGAAATGGCAGTGGAGGGGCTGGGGATTTAGCTCAGCGGCAAAAGCGCCTGCCTGGCAAGCGCAAGGTCGTGAGTTCAGTTCCCGGTACCAGAGAAAAACCAAAAAAAAAAACAAAACAAAACAAAAAAAAAGAAATGGCAGTGGAAAGGCATGCCATGGAAGAAAGCTACTGACGTCATGGTGGCCAGGAAGCAGGGAGAAAAAGGGAGGAGCCCCAAAGGGAGATACTTCCTTCCATGACACACCCCCAGCCAATAGACTTTGTGAAACCAATCCTACCTTCTAGTAGTGCCCTCTTCCAAAAGCCTCACCTCTGAACACATGTGTTCTTCGGGGGACATATCAGCTTCCAGTCATAACATCTCTATTTTCTGTTCATTTGTTAATTTATTCTATTCTTGTTCAATATTTCATTCCACTCATTCCGGCTCTACTTTGAAATTCATTTTCTAGTATTTTAAGGTAGAATTTACGCTATGAAGTTTAGAATTTTTGTTTTCTAATATTAGCATTTGAAATTAAAAAATTCTAAGCATTACATTTTATCCATCAAATTATGGAAATTTTGCTCTTTAATATAATCTCTACCTTCTGTACTGATTTCTGCACTGACCAACACACTGTTTAGCATCAATTTTAAGTGCCAAATGTTAGAGTGCTCATAGTGTTCTTTTTGGTATTAGCTTTAATTCCTTTCCATCGTAATGATAGAAGGTACTTGGCATGAAACAAAGCACTTTAAATATATTGGGACTTTGTGACATGCCAGTGTATTGTTTATCTTTGTGAATGTTAATTATGAACAAGCTATATTTTGTCCAGTTTCTTTATTACCTCATAATAAAGGATCATTGAAATTCTTCCTAATTTTGTAATTGTCTATTTCTGACTTTAATTTTGACAGTTTTACCTCATGTGCTCTGAAGTTTTATTGTTCATAAACATATTCTGACCATGTCCTCATGTTTTTATTGAATTGCCTTTTGTTGTTATTTGAGACAGGCCTTGCTAAGCAGTTCAGGCTGGCCCTGAAGTCGCTACGTAGCTCCAGGCTGGCCTTGAGTTGAGAGCAATCCTCCTGCCTCAGCTCCCAAGTGATGGGATTACAGACCTGCACCATAATGCTCAGCCTTTATTTTTGTGAAATGCTTCCTTGTATGTAGGTTAAGACTTTATGCACTGAAATCTTTTTATCTGATATTTATTTAAGAATTCTATCTTTCTTATGATAATTTGTAATTTCTGATATACCTTTCTCTATTGATCTTAATCTAATTATACTTTTATACTTAAACTACATTACTTGAAGCTTGCATTTATTAATGGAGTTTTCTCTTCTGCCCATTTTAATTGGAGTATTTAGCATATTAAAATTTATATAAATAAGAGTGTGATTCTTTCAAGTCTGTCATTTATGATTTTGTTTGATTCTCAGTATTTTTTTCTTGCAATATTCAAACTCTGCTTCTTTAAATATAATTTTTGAAACCTTATCTTGTCTGTTTAATTATCTATTGTTGATCATATATGCGTGTGTGTGTGTGTGTGTGTGTGTGTGTGTGTGTGTTTATATGTGATGGGCTTAGGGGTTAAAATGCACATACTTAAGTTTTCACAGTCAATTTAGAGCTAATATTGTACTAGCTCACACAAAGTACAGAAAAGTTGCAACTCTACAAGTCCATGTACTATCTGTTCTATCTCACTCCCAAAATTATTTTGTTATTGTTTCAAGAATACTATTGTCTATATACCTAAAAACCTAAAAGGACAATGTTGTAATTTTTTACTTTAACTATTCTATGTATTTTATTTTGTTATAGTTTCAGGAATATTACTATATATATACTTCAAATTTAGAACAATGTTGTAATTTTTTATTTTAGCTATCTTTTATATTTTACAGACATTAAGAAAAAATATTTTACCGGACACCAATATTGGAAGAAAAGCATTAGTCAGAATTTAAAAACGTATAAATTGAAACATATTACTCCACAATATATTAAAAATACAGACCTTACTAGATCAAAATTTCCAAAGACTAAAAGGAAAACAGAAAGAGAAAAATTACCTATGTAACTTTTGTATGCATCCTTACTTGTATTTTTTATTACACTGCATGGATAAAGATTCTCTAATGGGTGATTTGGGACCATAAAGATGAAGATAAATTCCTTTAACAACGAGTTTACAACTACTTGCTTCTTATTTTGCTGGAAACTATCTGTATTCTGTGATTTGAATTTGTAGGTCACACATATTTTAATTTTTTCTGACCTTAATTGTATTTGCTTTCAGCTGATTAAAATATCATAATTTTCAAATTTTTAGATATGTAGAACTTTTTCTGCCCTTGCAAAATTTACTTCACTGGGATAGATAAATAAAAGGAGATTTCACTTTTATGGCCTGCCTTTCAGATGAAAGCTTTCTCTATCATATTTCTTTCCCATAGTCAACCTAAGGAATAGTGATTGCTAGTGTGGTACAATTCTAAGCTTTATGCTCATCTAAACCTGGAGACATAACCTTCCATTCAATGAGATATAAGACGTTTGCATCTTGTGTGTTTTTATAGGTAATTTGGAAATCAGTTATCTATTTTTTCTTTACTGGAAAATTTAACTGATTACTTTTAAGCAGTGCTGGATAATTATGGTTGTCTGCATTATTGGCTTGACAGACCCCTAAGAGATTATTACAGCACAAACTTCTGGCTGTGCCTGTGTGTGTCACTGGGGAATGACTTTGGGAATGAAATCTCCTCCCTAATCCCTATTTCTCTGCCATGAGTCGAGCAACTTTCTTCTGCCATATCTATTGAAACTGCATTGGAGCCAGATAACCACGGAGTAATTCCTATGAAACAATAAGGCAAAGCAAAATTTTCTCCTTTAAGTTGAATATGCAATCGATTTTGCACCAGAAATGGAAAAGTGACCCATCCATCATCCTAGGAGACTATCTTGAGACTACTACCCTTAAAAAACATAAAAGTAAGATAAATAACTGGGAGTGTCCTTTCAAAAATTCAAATGCATGGAGGTAGCTATCTGTATGGACAATAGCCTAACAGAAATCAGAAAATGGTATAGGAAATATACTACTGCTATAAGTATTTAGATTTATTTTGATATTATTAATTCATTTCTTTGAATTTTATATTCAATAATGAGTATTGAGATATATATTCATTAAACAATTTCAGATATATAATTATGCTGGCAAAGAAATAGGCCTTTACTTTTTTTGGAACCTATGATTGAACTCAGGACCTCCTACTTGCCAGGCAGGCTCCGTGCTACTGAGCTGTATTCCCAGCTTAGGCCTCTGCTTTAGAAAAAAGACTTAACTCTGAAATACTCAACCACTTTCTCATATCTACATTGTGTGTACATGTATTTCTTTATGCTTTGAAGATTCTAAAAGACTTAAATTTGGCAAACATAGGATAATAAAGTACATTAACAAGGTATTCACGGTAATGGAGATATAGAAGCATCTAAGAGTATCTCTGGAATTTGTAGAAAATCTGAGTATCTGAGCTTTAGTTTGCTTGTCTCTTTTCATTCCCACTATAGTAGTGATACTAGTGTACCAAATACTGTTTGTGCCCTGCATACTTGCATTTAATCTTCATTGCAAATATATGAAGTGGGGCAGAATATTTGTTTCTAATTTTATAGATGAAGACACGAAGGCTCAGTGATGTTAAATAATCTGCATGACTTCTCAAGAATACTGCAGATTTAGCTAGAATCAGACCTGGGGCTACAAAAGCTCAGTCTGTGCCTGTGAACATTCAAGACACCCCTACGGTGATGAGCGAAGCATAGGAGGAAAGGTTATCAAAAAAACCTGGATAGAAGTTTTTCTTTTTATTTAGAAATCACAAATTATTTCATGAAAAATATTAGAGGATATGAAGGATTAATAAACTAGGTGGTAATTGTGGTTGAAAATTTAATACAAAAATATCTTCTACTAGTAATAATTGCTATACATAAAAATGCTTTTCAGGTGAGACAATTTTTGTTTTCATAATAAATTGCAGGACAATATTTATTGTAAAAATAAATTCCACAGTCTTGACAAGCAGTGTGTAAAGACAAGTAAAATACTGAGAGAGTTGTTTTTCTTGGCTAACTGTTCTAATTTATTTGTTTTCTACTACATCAAAGTCCCTATTCTATGTTTTAATGCAAAACACTTTTACCTGCAAATATTACACAAATATCAGTGGCTTAGTTGAAAAGTAAACAATCCATATACAAACACCCATTTCCTAAAATTGATAAGAACTTTAATTTTAATTTTTAGAATGAATAAAACTTTTCATTAAAAACGAATTTTACTATGCAGTGGTTGGATAATTTCCAAGTGCACAGAAGAATAAACAGAAAAAGTAGCATCGAGATGAGCATACATTCAAATTCATGCCAAATGTATTGTTTCAAGTCACTTTTGGGTTTGCAAAGACATACTGTTAATTTTATCATTTCCTTATTTTGCTTCCACCATATTTATCAGTTTTATTGAAATAATAGGTCTTCTTTAGGTCACACTGAATATCCAAAATTTGACCTGATTTTTGAATTATTTCATAATACAGGGAAGAAAAAATATTTTCAGTGGTCTGAACTAATTACACAGAAATCAGTATGAATCAATAAAGCAATTGTTTATAGTCTGCCTGACATCTCCTTAGTATTTGATTCCTCTGATCACTAACTCTACTTTGATTTGTTGAAGTGAGGCATGAGATTCGGTAGGACAGAGGTAAATTAGCTTTTACTTTATAGGAAAGCAATTTCGAGATGTCTTATTCCCGGGCCATCTCTTGTCAGGTGGGAAATGTCAAACAACGACCCACAACTTTACTATGAGTGGAGCAAAAACAAATACTTGTAGAAAATACGGTGAGATATCCTTCTTATAAGTCCTGAAAAGCTTAATTTTCTGCTGCTGACTTTAGAAGACTTCTTTCAAAGTACTTCTTTCTCTAACAGTTCCTTAATGGATTCTGTTCTTACACAGAATTCAGCAGCTGAGATTGGGGTCTCAGTCCATTCCTTTGTGGAAACAACTGTTAATTCCATTAGAGCAGGTACAAATATTTTAGATAAGGAGTAAATGTAGTTTTTCAATTAATGCAGTCAAAAATAAGTATGAGGTAGGTGTTATTTTGCATGTGGCTTTCCCCAATTAGGTACAAAGAATCAAGTTAGGCCTTTCTATAAGGAACCAAGTATGATCAGAAGAAGTGATAGAATATTTCAAAGATGTAGAGTTGTATATACATTGAAGAGATTTTAATGGCAAACTGACTTACTCTTAATTTTAAAATGAGGAAATTGGACTAAGAAATGTAATCTATATGTGTGTAAGAGGCAAAAACGGGCTGTAGGTAAATACATTCAATATTTAAATAATATTGGCCTAAGTTATCCAATATTTTATTTAACTTTCACAACTATAAGAGGTAAGCACTTTCATTATATATATTTCACCTATGAAGAAATTTAAGTATAGAGAGATTAAGTGATCACACAAATAATTTTTATTACATCTAGTACTATGAAGGCAGGCAAACCTAGAATTTCACATTCTAAGTCACTATTCTTTAACTGCCTATAGAGTTTAAACTCAGGTATTTAAGTGTATAGAATGTTAGTTCCTGGGGGGAAAGGTGTTTTTCTGTTATTCTCAGTGTTGACTGCTTATTTAATACCTAGCATGGGTTTATGTTACATATTTAATGCATGATTATTGAATTGACATATGTATATAAAATAGTATTAAGTATGTGATGATAATGCATTTTACAATTTTTGGCTCTAGGTGAGCATAAGAAATTTTTTTTAATAAAAGAACATAATATCCAAATCCTTGTTGTAGATTCTGAAAATAGTTTATGGCCAATACTACTGACTGTGACTCTGATTTAGTCAATTGTAGCCTGTATTAACCCACACATCATTCTCTCAACAAGGCCTTTCCTGAGTCCTGTATCTATAGTAAGTCCTGGTCTTTTTCAGTCATAAAACCCTAGAAATCCCTTCATCTCTTTTATTAACAATTATAATTATTTGGCAGTTTATGCAGTATTATTTTAATATTTATTAACTTGCAAATTCCATAAAGACTAGAACT
Organism: Chinchilla lanigera; assembly: GCF_000276665.1. NCBI lineage: Eukaryota > Metazoa > Chordata > Mammalia > Rodentia > Chinchillidae > Chinchilla > Chinchilla lanigera. The sequence continues at coordinate 8,028,220 of NW_004955440.1, forward strand.
ATGTCTCTTTTGTTCAAGGAGTACATAGTAAAGTAGGCTACTTTTAAATAAATGAATGAGCTGTTTTTAAATAAAATGAATGACCCCAAATGAATGACTATATGATATGTTTGGAAGTACACAAAAAATGCCTTTTATTTTTGCTTAAAAGTTATTTTCCCTGTTCCTGGATTCTGTGAGGTAATCTCTGTCACATCTGGCAAGAATCTCATTTAGGGCCTGGGCTGATCACTCTAAAAAGACTAGTCATGTGATTCAGGGTAAAGTTTTGGGTCTTGCGGCATCAGATGATATGGAGAAAGAATTAAACCATCTGGATAATTAATCAATCATGACTCCATAATAAAGTCACAGCGAAAACTCTGGACACTGAAGTCCAGCTGAGTTTTTCTGGTTGGCAGAACTCTACACTGTCACACAGTCCTGGGAGGGTCAGCTTCAATGGGAGGCATCCACAGAAGCTCTGCCTTTGGAATCCTCCAGGCTTTTTGCTTTACCTCTCTTAGCTTCTAGTCATTCCCATAAAACATTGCAATTGTGGGTAGGCAAACTTTCAGGGGGCTCTGTGAATATTTATAGAAAATTACTGGAGTGGAAGGTGGTTCTGGGAACACTTGCAAATTTTGGAAACACTTGGTAACTGTCAGAAAAGAGAATGGTCTAATGGAGGAGGTGCTCTCAACCTTCCCGGTTTGACTAAGTCTCAGTAGAAGGCTTAAATGATTCTTGTAGGACAATGATTAAGACAGGTTTTATTGCATGATATGACCTCCTGACAAATGTACATTTTAACTCTGAGAGAGTAATTTAATCTCTTCAGTTAAGTCTGTAATTCTGAGTAGCACTACAGAACCTCATAGAGTGAGTTCAAAGAATATACACTCTTCTAATTGTAGAATGTCTACATGCTGCATGACAGGAAATACAGTCAACTTATTTATTTTAGATGTATGACCCACTCTAAGAACTGACACTGGACATTTCATGATCTTGCTCTCACACTGCTTTGTAATTTAGATAGTTTCTTGGGGGAGAGGAAAATCAGAGTAAAATTTCCATCTCGTCATTAATTTAGTCCATTTTAAACTGCTGCAGCACTGTAGGTCAGTGAAATGTCATCCATTTTTCTTCTTTCTCGTACTGCTTATATGTAGACTGTCTCAGAACACAATGAATAGTGTTTTTAAATATTCCTATGACATAAAATTCTGAAGCTTACATACATATTCTAACATTAAGCAAAATCTCCTTGTGTATTTCTTAACTTATAGAATAAAAATAATAATATGATAGTATTTAATCAAGTGGTTTATTTAGAATCATTAATTCACAAATATTAGACGTCTGATTCAACCCAGCCATTCCCTTTGTGGGTATTTTCCCAGAAGAATTAAATCATCATACCACAGCGATCTATGTGCACCCGTGTTTATAGCGGCACAATTTGTCATAGCTAAATCTTGGAAACAACTCAAATGCCCATCAGCTGAGGAATGAATAAAAAAGATGTGGTGTTTTTATACAATGGAGTATTACTCAGGTATAAAGAAAGATAAACCAAGGCTTTCATATGTAAATGGATGCAACTAGGGACCATACTCATAAGTGAAATAAATCAGACCCACATGTCTAAACACCATATTGGTGCCCTAGTGTAGGAACCTGAAAGAGTAAATAAAACCTAACTGCTTTTTTGAAACACTAAAATTCACCTATATGTTCAGTGTAATTAATAAAAACTGCACATGTTGCATGACTAAAATAAATGCTTATAAACTAAAAGTTATATCTCTAAAAAGGATTAATTATACAGTCTGCAGGGCAAGCAAAATTGCCTAGGAAGGAAATAAAATACTATGGGTAACACACTAGCTTTGCATTCTTTAGCAAACTTTCTAATTAAATTGTTGGTATTTAAAAATATGAGCGGATTTGAATGCACTTAAAATAGTTACCAGATTGTTAAATATATAAATATTTCATATACCCAACATTTAATAAGTAGACAAAGCTGCAACTGTCATTGTTTTCTCTTCTACGATATAATAAAATACTGGAAATAAATCTTTCTGGAATTTTCTCACAGCTTTATTTATTTTCAAATTGTTTTGCTGGTCACCATCCAATCTCCAGAAATGTCCTATCACTTTTGTTTTATTTTTATTGTGTATATTATTATTTGTTTCATTTTATCGTTGCCATAATGGTTTTACTTTCCTTTGTACTCAGCCAAATGAATTAGCTCAAGCTGAAGGGCTATTTAGAACATCGGACAGTAAGTAAGTAAGAATTTTAATAATTTTTGCATGAATGTTTTGTTCTTTTGTTCATTGACTTATTATTTTCACTAGAAGTCTAATGATGAAACCACTGACTAGTATGGGGTGTTTAGTGATAATGCTATAGGATATTCACATATATAAAAATGAAGAAATATGTTGAAAGAATGTTATCATGTTGATAGATATGTGCATACCTATATACGTGTGTATATACATACAAATGTGTGTGTGTATATATATATATACTCCTGAGCCAGTAATAATGTTCAAAAAGTGAGCTATTCCAGACCCAAACTGGCCAATTTTTTTTTCGCAGTGGCAAGTCTGGAGGTCTTGCCAATTTAATTTCTGGAGGTCTCAGCTTTTTTAGTTGGAAAATGAGAAGAATAAAATGAACCTTACAGAGATGTTATATACACTTGGAAACACCTTGAGACACTCTATTTACTGTAGATGGAATTACACTTCAGCTATGTTGCCCTTATTAAATGTGACTCTGAGAAATTTTGAAAGGAAAGTTAGTTTTCTGTACTGGGCTTTCCAGGGTGACAGCATGGCCAATTCATAGGTTTCATTTATGTCTGTGATGTTGGTATTTTGCTATTGCTCTTTTTTTTTACTACTCTCTTCAAAATAAAAAAAAAGCAATTAGGGTTATGGTTAGGAATGTAAATACTATGTACTATAAATATGTACTAATAAATGATTAGAAGAAAGAAAATAAAATACTGGTTGATAGTGAGATTTACCAGTTTATATCTTGTAGCATGAATCATAAATAAAAACATACAGTACTATAAGAGTCAACAACAAATAGAGTTTAAGGATTTTACATAGGATACCTGGTGTACCTCTGCTTTCAGATGACTTTTCCTAAGAATTTTTGAATATGAAAAGGTATTGTTTTAAAACTTCCTAGAAGAGGGGCTGGGGATTTAGCTCAGTGGCAAAAGCGCCTGCCTGGCATGTGCAAGGTCGTGAGTTCGGTTCCCGGTACCGGAGAAAAACCAAAAAAAAAAAAAAACTTCCTAGAAGAATAACTCTATCTTATGCATAAATGCAACCATCTAATCTCATAGTCATCACTTCTTTCATATTAGTATATTTTTGCCTAAGGTATGGAATTTAAAAATACCCCAGTAGATGCATAGTTAAAGGAAAATCAGAATGTTTTTCAGAATTGCTTTGTTTTGTTTTTCCTCGACAGTAATTCTTGATTTAGCAGGGATTTTAAAAAATGTTCTATAAGAAATCTTTGGGAAATTTTGACTTCTTCTTATGAGCTTAAAATTTAAAGTTTACATATTCCAAAATAAAAAAGAAAAAGAGAAAACATTTGTGTGCCATGTCTATATGCTATTCAAACAATATGTGCATACAATTATGGTTCTCTCACAAAGAGCACTAAACTTAGAAGTAAAGAAACATAGATTTAATCTTCAATTTGACATTTACTTGATTAACTACACATCTTTTAAAACTTTATAATGTTTGTGGAAAATAAACATCATAATGTGCATGACACAGGATTGTTGGAGGGATAAAAACTGCATAATGTAAAGGAATTTTTAGCGATCAGCTCTTATTATAACCAATCACTGGGTGTTAGATTAATCAGTAGAACACTTTTTCATTAGCCTCATATTTACCCTACAGATGACCTTTCAGAATTTTTTTCCAGAACAGCTGGGATTAACTGTGTATCATTCCTGAAACAAACTAGTACAATTGGCACCGTTTTGCTGAAACACCACTTTTTTGTTCCCAAGAGTCTTGACAAGTCCAGGGGAAATTCTGTTCAGACAGGGGCTGGAATTTGCAGCGAAGAATCATGTTAGGGACATTGAGATTGGCAAACGTTACTACTGCCATTACAGGAACTTCCTTCCTGCCTGTATGCTAAGTTACCCTTCCAGTGAAATGTTGGCCATAGAAGGAAATACAGAAATTTAACTATGGTGCTGCTCTGCAGAGTAGCCTGCAATACATCGGGAGCTCATTAATTCACCTAACTTGCTGCCCACAAGCCTACTGCCTGACGCTGTTGTCAGATCTCACCTGTCATGGATTTTGCCAGGCAGTGCTGCTGACGTCCCGTGGGAATTCGGCAGGAAGTATTGTTGAACCCACATGTGCTTCTTGTGGATTCTCTCTTGTCAATGAGTTACAATGAACTCTGATTCTCTTCGTGTCTTTTAGTTAACTTAATAAACCTTTTTTTGTCTCAAATGCCATTTATCAGTCTTTTGGAAACCTACTCCACTGCCCCGGAAAACTTGGGCTACGGTTGACGTAGCTTGGTATTGGAAATCTTAAAATGAGGCTCTGAATTTTCTACAATTTGTCTCTGCTTTCCTTTTGTATCTCTTTTTAACACCCACTGCTTCTGTAGCTTTGTATTGTTTTTGCAGTGTGTGCAACTAATGTACCCAGTCTGTTCTTTTATTTTTTTATTTTAGAGTCTTGCTAAATCACTTATTTTTCAAAGTTGGACTAAAGCTCACTATCCCGTCCTACTGCCTCAGCTTCTCAGACTACAAGGGTGACAGATGTGAAACAACATGCCTCATTTGAACTCTTTCTTTTTGTGGCCTTGCTTATTGAAACCTAATGACTTGATACCGAATGGCATCCCAGCCTCATATTAAAATTTTTTCTTTTAATTATTCTGTGATAAGATATTGCTAAATTGTCCATAGAATTTAAGGTAATACACTCTAAATTTCAGTACAGTGCTATTGTTCCATTTCAAAAAATTTGGACAAAAGATCAGATTCATGAAGGGAAAATCATCCCCCAGTAATTTAATAAATATCTTTTCTATGTGAATTTAACTTGGAGGTACTGTTTCTGACAAGAAACATCTCCTATCTTAGATAGCCTTATAATATTCTTTTCCTTTTAAAGTCAAGTACTTTTGACTAGAGATGTCATATCTCTCACAGTACTAGTTGTAAGTTTGTCTTTTCAAATTAAAAATGAAGTTTGAAGACTTGATTGCTTGTCATTTCATGGTAATCTTACCACGAGGAACTTTTTCACCTTCTACATACAGTTTTCTGTCAGGCTGAAAGAAGAAAGCAATAAACTTTTCAGATCAGAGTTCTCAATGTTCATTTCATGTCTATTGTGTCATTTTTAAAGGAAATAGAACTTTTGAGGAACAAGGGGTAAGTAAAAGCTTTACTTATCAAATACCCAAGACTGAAAAGATTGCTGAATAGAGACACCCAGCACCCATCTGCTCATCCTAAAAGAACAACAAAAGCAACAGGTGTATAACAGCATATTGAATGAATGACCGTAGGAGAACAAATTCAACAATAGAAAAACAAAACTCTTGTGAAACCCAGAAACCTTGGTGAATGGTATAGCCAAAAAATTTGTATATCTCAGTGTCTGTCCCCCACAGGGGAAGGGGAGTCACTTTTCTACAGGGGTAAATGCTAAAGAGTCCAAGTAAACTATCAGCAAGTTACAGGCTATTCTAAGTTTTGGAAAAGTGCTGGTTTCCAGTGACAATAGGCAAGTGGTTTGAAATGTGCAGAGTTGTCTGTTTTGAGTAAGGAATTCATTTCATCTCCTGGTGAATTCCCAGGAGTCACCTTCAGGAGAAATTTATTGTCAGAATTTGAAGAGCTCTACCTGTAAGAAACTTCTGAATATTCTTAATTCTGGAATACCCCACATGTTCAAATATGCCTTATTCTAGCTCATAAAAGCACCTTAGCCAAGTTGAATTTGACCATGATACAACCATAACTCACTTCTGCTAAGTCCCTGCTGGCCATTACAACTGAAACAATCAGGAGGAGAAAACTCCTAGTCATCTCTCCGACTCCAGGTGCACTCAACTAGAGAAAGTCGAAGTCCTGCTTCTGGCCACTTATGACCAAGGTATCAGTAGAAAGGAATAACACAACTTCTGCTGTTATCATTCACAGAGAGGTCTCAAGCATCAGTAGTCCCCATACCTTGTCTGATCATACACTGCTGACAAGAATAAATATGAGTGACACAGAGAGGGTACTGTGATTACTGCCCGTACCTCTCGCTGAGAAGATTCTAGACCTATACCTTAGACACTTATATCAGCGTCAACTGAGATACAGGGCTTCAAGCTCTATGTATTAAATGGAGCAATCAGTGCCAGACATCCTTTCAAGTAAGTGAGCTACCACCAACAATTACTTAGGAATTCCTCATCACCTAATAGGGGCCACCAACCCTTGGTAGAAGTACCATACAGGTGTACCCCATACACTGTCACCTACACCACACCTGCCTGAAGTGCTAGAATGACCCTATTTTTGCATCACCCAAAGAGACAATGGTTCTCTGTTACTGTGCTGTAGTAAGCACTGTATACATGTATACTAATCACTTAGCCAAAGAAGCTAAGGGAGATTACACTATGGTAATCAGTTGAAAATAAACTCAGCATTGCATAACTATCCAATATCTCAGCATAACGTCTTCAGGAAAAAAAACACTAAATGTCTTCTCATAGTAGTGGTAGATATACCTATTCCCTCAGATAGACAAATCTCAACACAAGAACACAAGAAACATATATTAAAAAGTAATACAATACTTCCTAAAGTTCTTAAACCTTGCTAAAGATTTAGACTTGCCAAAGAAGTCAAAGTAGATGAAATATCTGACAATTTGGAATGAATATATGATATGCATGAGAAATTCAACAGAGCAACAGATACACTGAAGAATCAACCAGAACACTTGGAAAAAAAGACTCAATAAGTTTGCTAAAAGTTCATTTGAAAACATAAATCACAGAAAAAAATCAACCAGATGAAAGAAAACTGAAGCTTGAGGACAGGTCTTCCAAAATACCACAACAGATGGAAAATGTTAAAAATGACAAGGGAGAAGGAAGACAATATTTTAGATTCTAATTACATTAAAGCACAAAACATCCACATCTTTGGCATACCTGAACAAGGAAAAACAAAGTTATGTATGTTTAAACTTATTCAAAGAACTAATAACAGAAAGTATCTGCAGTCCTGGGGAAAAAAACCAGCCAAATCCTAAAGAGATATGCCAGTAAAGGACTCTCAACATGATATTTAATATTATAGCCCAACTGGCAATCACACACAATAAAGAAAGAAGTTTAAAATGTGAAAGAGAAAAATGGCCAGTCACAGGTAAGGACAATCCCATTACACTAACAACTAATTTCTCAGCAGAAACCCTATAGGCCAAAAGGGCATAAAATGATGTATATCAAATCCTAAAGGAAAAAAAAAAAAAAGTAGAATGCAATGCTCACTAACATTTCTATCCAGCAAGGCTTTCCGAATGAAACAAAAAATAAAAGCTTTCCAAGACAAACAAACAAAAAAATAATGAAATTCATATCTACCAGACAAGATTTACAAAATATGCTTAAGAGTACTATGCCTGCAAAGGGAAGGGAGAAAACTATGGTCACAATATCATGTCAAAGGATAAATTCCTCTAGAGGAGTAGACACACAAATGAAAAATAGAAAGGAATTCAACATTATCAATGTGGTAAACCCACCAAACAACAAAGATGAAAAAAGCAAAGAGAAACAAAGAATTTTCAAAATGAGCAGAAGAAAAGCAACAAAATGACAGCATTAAATCTGAAGTTAAATGTTCTTAATTATCCAATTAAAATATGTCAACTAGTGAAATAGATTTTTCAAAAAGACCAAATGATATGCTGCTTACAGAAAACTAATCTCACGGGTAAGGACACTGAATAAAAATGAAAGGTTGCCAAATGATATCCCAAAGATTCCGTGAGAGAATGCAGCTGCCCCTCAGAGCACAGAGATATTGTATGTCTACATCACTTCCTAAACTTTAGAGCTAAGAATTTACTCTCCATTTGGGATTTAAATATTTTTTCCATTAAACTACTAGGACTGCCATAACAAAATACTACGAACCACACAGTTTAGTTTAAATTTATTTCCTCATGGTTCCAGGGCTTGGAAGTCCAAGCTCAATGTGTGAATTGGGTTGAGCTCTTCTGAGGGATTTGATTTCCTTGTCTGCAAATGGCTACCTTTCATTGCATCCTTGGTGTAAATACCATCATAGCAAGTCTTTCACTTTTTCCAGGCATTCCAGTCAAGTTGGAATCTTTATGCTCTCATTCATCCAACCTTAGTCACTACATTCAGGGACCTAACTAGGGCAAGGTGAGAACTTCACATATAAATGGGGTTGGAGATGGCAGACACAATTTAGCTGATGAATGTCTCCCTTGAAAACAATTCATTATAGATCTCTAAGCAGAATGGTACATTGGCAAACAATATATTTAGGGGTCAGACACAACAGGGTATTAATCAGTGCTGGTTATTTATTATTCTAGCTTTGATTTGAGATGAGATAAATACTTCTTTGTAAAATTCAAGATACTAATAACTGCATAGCAAGTTTGTTGTAAAAATTTAGAATAATAAGTAAGAAATATATCTTAGCATAGACTTTAAAAGCAGATAGTAGCAACAAACTTCGTTCTGACTTTGTCACTGTAGCCATGGATTGTAAACATTAGCTTAAAGACCAGTGTGCCATTCTTAGTGTCATGAAAAACTATTTAATCAGTCTTACCCATTCATGCCTTATGGGTACCTTAGATAATCAAACTTCACTATTAATGAACTTATAGTATTTTCTAAATTGAACTTATGTTTAACTAATGGTTTATCTATTCTACTACTGAAACATTCACTTGATTATTATATTAGCTTAGTGTCAGGCCATGTACTAGGAAATACATTAACAGAAAATGTATAATTAAGTTGTTCATGTTTTAGTCAAGTTAGAATGCTATGAATACAAATATATGCAAAGTAATCAGGGAAGAAATTATAAGCATTCAACATAATGGTTAGAGGTAAGCTTATTAGAGTAAAGAAGAATTGAATTTAGCTAAATGAATCTGGGGTAGTTTCTTACAGAAATCAAATTTAAAATAATTCTTTAAGAATAGAAATTTTATACAGACTTGAAAGTGGTGGAGAGACCAGGGAAGAAAAGAATAATTCTCTGAAACACTTTTTCTACTTTAAATATATACCAGCAGTCTTTACTTTCCTTAAGTGCTTCCTTCAGAGGATACAGATATTGTCTTTCTCACCTAGCTCTCAGGAAATGGAAGTTATTATAAAAGTTTGGAAAAGGAAAGGGAATAGTTGCTTCAGAAGTTTGGAGATGGAAATTTGAATGTTACTTGAAAGATTCATTAAGTAGCCAAGAGCACCTTTGTGGGCTACATGCTGGACTTGCCTCAATATTTTAAATAAACTGTTAATCTCATCCAACCTAATCTGTTAAGATTCAGTGACTTATTTCACAGATGCTTTATTTAAAAGCCTCCTAATATAAGCCTGTTCTTTCAGATCTTATAAACTCTAACTGAAAAGAATGCCCACCACTTCTTCATATAAAAATTGAATTACTGTAATGTGCCCTGGAAACCAAAGGGCAAAACAGGATTTTTGTTTTTGATACTACTATAGATTCTTGCATAGTGCAACAGAGTTCAGCAAAATTAAAATTCTTAGTTGTTTGTTTTTCTTAAAGAAGATTCATCTTATAAGAGATCAAAAATTGTTTAGACTTTCCCTGGATCAAATAATACAAATACTTGTTTCATCTGAACACTCAAAACGAACAGCTAAAGGCCCTATTGTGTGCTTAAATAAGCGAACACATAACTTTTAATACAGTCAACATATATGTTTATTCATAATGCTAAATGCTTATTTTTTCACTGTGCTTCAAGAACTTATCCTAAAATATCTTTACTCTTTGCACATCAAAATTGTCAAAACAGGGACAAAATGCAAGCACTTAGAGGTACTTTTATTTTCTATTTCTGTACAAAATCTCCCTCAGAAGATTTCTAAGTGACATCTATAATTGCAAAATTTTTCAAGGTATATGAGATAAATCTAAATAAGCTGAAATTTCAAGACATATTTTTAAACTTCCTTTACTTAATATTGCAGATCCCTGACACTGAGGTGAGGCTTATCCATTTGGCGAAGAAAATGAATTCACAGCTATAATGTCAGACTGGGACTCCTCATGAAGGGTGCAAGGTAAGCAGAAGAAAATTCTTACAAATTAATTTGACCTTGAATACAGAAGCATATTTTTATCAATCAACTGTAACCAAAATTGACTTAGGCAATTAGCCAAATTTTAGCGTGCATATTCATGTAGATAAAACAGTTGTCAAAAGTAGTCTACCTGATGTATCACCTGTCGTGAGCACCAAATGACAACCTGCTGTGGCGTCCTTCTTTCAATTTTATACAGCAACATACAATACATGAGCCAAATATTTTTTGCAGGTTTATAAGAAACAAGAAACCAGTATTCAAATGTTAATATAGGGTAGAAAACCTAAAATCAAAGCAACTAGATTTTAAAACTTCATATGAAATACTATATCCCAACCACATGATATTCTGGTTTAGAACAGTGCTTCACAAATTAAAATGAGACAAAAATTAGCTGAGATCTTGTGGAAAGACCAGTTATGGTTTATTAGATCTTGTGTGGGTTCTGAACTAATGTCATATGAGATCAGCTCTTCTATATTTTATAGCTTTTGATTTTTCCCATTCTATAAAAGATTGCCATGAACTCTAAGTTTAGAATGTCTCAGAAGAGAATGTAGGATCCTTTTCAATAATAACAAAAATGGTTACTTGTTTCTTATTGGTTGTAAGCTTCTCCTGTGCCAATTATTTAGCAAATAGTTATGGCTACGGGCTATACAATGTCCTAACTGGCCAAATTTGATTCAAGTGAAGCCAGAATTAAAGTAATATATATCATAATTAGAACTGTTGTAGTCAGTGATCTGAACTGCTCAGATATTTTGATTCAGGGGCCATCCTGGTCAGCAATCCTAGATGTCACCCTTTTGGATCTATCACTGTATCTATGCTGAAACTATGGCAAGTCCAGACAGTTGATGAAAATAACAGGGTAATTTCTCACCTGAAGTTAACAGGGAGAGAGAATTGCCATTTGATTCCTAAGAGGCAGTGGACTCCTCAAGTGGGTGACTGTGGTTTAAGGATCTCCCATTTGCTTAGCTTAAACTTTCTTGGAATCATACTGCTGTCTGATACTCTTCCTGCTCCAATTTCTGTCCCTCTCTCCCACCACAGGTATCTTACCTTATCAGTCTGAAATCTATCCTGGTCTTCTAGGGCACCCTTTCCCAGTAAACCTCTATATTTAAGGTTGTTAGAGTATCACCCTCTCAGATGAAGTGAACTAATTCATCAGTGTATATCACACACAGTCTTGTTTTCCTGTAAACCACTTTCACAACTATAGCAATTATTAATTATGATATATATGCCTATGGAAAAGAACTTCATATCTCTGTAAAATATCATCAATTAACAGATCACTAAAGAAGCAGTATTTTATTAAAATACCTGTAATGAAGCATCCTTTTCAGGTTTAAAGGTTAACTAGTAAAGTACATTATCTGATAACTTTAGTGCTCACACCTGAGATTACTCTGTTGGTTTTGAATTGTCATAAGAAGTGATGAAAGGAAGATTCCTGGATTTTTAAAGTAAAATATCCTTGAATTCTTCTACAGTACTGTAAGATGTAAATAAATGAATATTACTTTTACCACTGGTATTTTATGTATTAGAGAAGATGAAAGTGAATTCTAACATATATTAAGAGTATAGTTTACAGAATAAACAACTCCTCTATCCACCCATAGTGTAGGCAAAACAGCTGTTTTAGTAACTTTCATAAGAAAGGAAATTAAATAGAAGTAAAGTAGCTTCTTCAAGGCCACATAACTATCCCTGGACTGTGATTTCCAATATTTTCTAAGCTTTGTAAGTGAAATGACCTCATATCTTCTTGAAGTGATCCATTTTTGTGAATTCACAGGATGTGGTATGGATCACAAATGGCCCGGCCCATCTCTTCTCTTTTCTCCTTAACAGTCAGCCTACTCCTCTTTGACCCACCAGAATTCACTGCAGAGAATGTCAGCCTCAATAGTGAAATGCTTGGCTTTGTACCAGTCAGCATCCTGAAATTTGGACCAATTACCAGTGGCTCCACCCCATGACCCTCAGATGATGCTGCCACAGTGGGCTTGACATTTTGACCAATCCCAACTGACTTCGACCTGTGACCAATTCCTGATGAGTGTGCTGTGTCAAGGGCTGAAACTTGAACCAACCCACATGAATGCTTTCTCTGCTGCTTTACACAAGCAACACTCTCATCCTCCACAGCTTAGTTGCAGGGACGTCCTCTGAGGTACAAACCCCTCTATGCAGCAGCATAGGTCTAAATGAAGCCTCACTGCAATGTTTCTGTGTATCTGCTTTTGATTCATTTTTTTGGGTATTGTGGGCTGCAAAGGTCACAATATAAATTCACCTGAGAATTTTATCCTGGGTAGTATGGGTAAAGCAAGTCATATTTAAAAGAGCTGTGGATATTAAGGGCTGCTACCTTGAAGAGTTCCTGAGACTGGTGACATAGATCATCAGCAATCAACAAAAACCAGAAACTAGCAGAGACCGGCAGCTTTGGTACGTGGCAACTGGTGGTGAGCAATGGCAATGACTAGCAGTGTTGAAAGGCAGCAACCAGCAGTAATGCCCAATTTTGACACAGAATTGTTCTGGGGAGACTAGAAGTATCTGTCAGAGGTCACCAGAGACTTACAGAGAAAACAGAAGCTGCTAGAAGTGTTCCAGATATCTAGCAAGAGCTTCGCTTGCTGAATAGCTGGTGGGGTTGTCTAAGAGCTTTCAAGCGCTGTAACAACAAAGGCCTAGGGCCGCTGGCAGTAGGAACCCAGACCAGTCACAAGAAGGGTGGAGAGCCACAGACACTCTATGAAGCTGCACTTTGCCAACTTATGCTTTCCATGCGAATCCAGTAAAACAATTTTCAACCAACTGCAAACAAAGGCAACACAAACTTCTTTAGGGATCCTCTTGTCAAGTTTCATGGATTATCACTGCTTGGAAAACTTTTAAATTAATATAATTGTATCAGAATATTAAACCAATGCATTGCTTCATCCATAAATCTTGTCTCTAGAAGCTTCTCACTACTTAAATTAAGTGGTGAGTTTTATCAACCTATCATAAGACAAGACAGATACATTCTTTAGAGCAAGGCAATAGTCTTTAGAAATGAACATGAGAAAAGATTTTACTAATATACACATTACAACAAATATTAGGCCATAGGTATGCTTCCCTACAAACAGAAAAATAAAATGTTTAAGAGTAGCACAAAAAATGTTAATCTATCCAACTAAGAGTACTTGATTGTAGAAGAAAAAAGACAAAGATTTCATAGCAAAAGTTCTACATTTCTCCAAGCTCTGGGCAGATATGCAAATTGCAAAACAGAAAACTGAAGGAGCACAGATTATTACCCAATTCTTTTGAAATCATGAAAGGTAAAATCATGTAGCAAGATTCTTGAATCAACATGGATTCTCCCTTCCACAATTATGAACATTCCTCTTTGGTATGAAGCTGTTGAGAGATGCAATATATCCTTACAACTTAAATTTCATATTGCAAAAGAGTAAAGGGTAAAGAGCAGAAATCTAAAAACCATTTTATCTGAGACATGATTAAATTTACAATCTTCTCTTCATTCCACAATTTGATATATTTCCCCTGTTATGTATTATCCTTGTGATAAAAATATAGAATTGAAAGCATTTAATTCCAGAAATCCAAAAGCAGTGTCACCCAATTTCAAGTTACTGATTTTGCAAAATGACATACTCAGGAAATGTCAGCTTTGAGATCTGAATGTCCAAAGTTACAATTCCAGCTCTTTAACTTATTTGCTATTCAAGCTTTGAAAGATTTCTGTTTCTGTGCATTCATTATGAAATCAAGGCAATAGTATCTTCCTCAGCTCATTATAAAGATTAACTAAAGTGTTTTAATGGTGGATAACTGTAAGTGATATGCCAAAAATCACTACTACTAACTACTATTAATTCTACTATTAGCTTTGTTAATTTTTCTTGAGATAAGCAAACTAGGCTAGATCAAAATATAAACTATTGACACAGAATATGTTACAGTGTTTTCCTATTGGTGTCATCTTTAAATTTAATAATCTATTTGTGCAGTTCCATAAAGCCTTCACTCTTTCTCCTCCCACAAAAAGTTTAAAAAAACTAAAAGAACTTCAGTAAAAATCTGTACTACTAAGTATTTCACAATTGCCAAAACCCAGACATAACTATATCATTTATGTTTTTAATAACCCAGTACTCTATTTTCAAGTACATTAAGCAAGCTATTTGAAGGAAAAGATAAAACATCATAGAATCCTCTTAAATTTGAACACATAGTCGGTTGATGAAAGTAATTTTTTTCCATCCCTAAATTCCTGTATTCTCACCTAAAGCGTAAAGGTTCTCTTAAGATTTCTGTTGTCTCTGCTGCAAGACATCTTGAAAACACTGCTCAGTCTGTTAATATACAATTCATAAACCATTTATGGAGACACAAGGTACTTGTCAGTTTCAATAAACATCTAGAATTCAAGATGTTACCCTGAACTTGGCAGGACCTTCACACCTGTTGGAATTATACTCATCACTAATTTTCTGATCCAGTGGAGCGCTACATAACTTCTTCCCAACCTTTCTGCAAAGCTCAAGTCCAGTTTAACAGGGGGGAAATGGATTCCATTAGTGCACAAAGACAAGACAATGTGAACAAAAATAGAAGCCTTTCCCCAATCACATACAAAAATAAGAACAACAAGGTAATCTAACCATAGAAGAATTATAGAAAATGAATGCATGTTTCTTTAGACGATGAATTACAAAGAAAAAAAGTAGGGTTTTTTCTTTTAAGATATATTCAATATATTTACACAAACACTAGGTGAGTTTATCGTGGATTTTTACAGTTATGATAAATTGTTTTTGTCCCTATAATGTTTTTTCAAATACTAATTTGTCTGCCTTCTCCCTTTCTCTTGATATCTCAATGTTAAAAATCAATTCTACGAAGTAATCTCAAAATGGAAATATATTTACATCGTATGAGGGGAATTGAGGGAGAAAATGGGTTTCAGGTAAGTTTTATTTGTGCTTTTCATTTATTCTTCAAACAGGCTAGAGGCATGTGATATAGTTCCCCAATCTTCCTATTAAGTGATACTAAATTACTGATACAAATAAAAGCACAAATTCTCTTTTGAGGATATTTTCCTTTATTGCATTTACAAATGTAAAGCTAAAGAAAATAAGAGCAGCAGCCAGGAGCACAGGTATCGGCTTTTTATGTAGAAAAAAATTGGTAAATCCTCACTGATATTTCAAAATTTATAATAAATACAAGACAGTATACTAAGCTCATGATCATTTAAGATATACATACATATATATACAAAGCAAAACTTTTCTGAATAAAAGGTTTCAATTTTCTCTCATCAGATGAGCAATTCATTGAAAAATAGAAACTTCCATCCAACATAGTGATAAACAAGCTGATTTAAACACTCTTCTTAAAATTAGAATTACCATAGAATACAGATTTACATAAAACTATCGTCAATCATACCATTAAATTCACAGATAGAATACTAAACCTCACTTTCTTGTACAAACGAGATTACCATGGTAATGCCTTTGTTGCAGTTTAGGTTAATACCACAATCTGATGGGACTGAATTTCAAATTTTTCACAAGAAAAATGAATATACATTGGTTTTATGAAGATACCATTCTTAAAATTATACCATCATTCATACGTATCTAGGGTTAGGAATCTTGATATGTGCTTCTGTATAGTAACCAAGATATTGGAGCTTTATCAGCAAACCTAAGATAAGTAACTAAAAGGATTTGGGTTATGCAGTATTGTATGATTTTCAATTATGTTTTTTCTGGTAGGTATGTCAGAACTGGATCAGAGAAGTCAAAGATAATATCAAGGTAAGAGGACCTGCTTTTAATCTACTGTCTCAATCTAGTAAAAAAAAAGATGATGACAGAGAGGAAGGAAAAAGGAAAAAAATAACAAAGATAAACAAGGGAATGAAGAGGGCTTGTGATGGTATGTGGCTATGCAAAGGAAAGAATTTAGAATCACCTATAGATTTCTGCATTGAGTAACTGGAATGAAAGTAACATTATTCAATCAAGTCATACTTGGTAGAGAACAGTTTTGCAAAACAAAGATAATGAACTGGGCTTCGGGCCTCTTAAATTTAGGAAACTGAAGCACAGAGGCAGTTTGCCAATGAGTATTTGGGTCCCTGAATCTGAGCAAAGTGAACTGCAAGGAACTACTAAGAGCAGTCAGAAGATGCCCAAGCAATTTTGCTGTAAAGCTGCCAAAAATCACTGTAACAGTAGCTTTGCTGTGTAACCTCTGATAAAAGAATAAATTTAACTTTAGAATAAAGTTAAAATTTATATTTTAACTTTTATAATGTATAAAATATAAAACAATAATTGTTTCCATTTTTAAAAGATATTTTTTATGGTTTGTGTCTAGATGTCCCCCAAAGCCTTCAGTGGTCATGTGCTGGGGTTTTTAGAAGTGCTTGGCTTTAGGGTGTGTGATGCTGGGATGAAGTGTGTGATGTGTTGTTGTAAGAGTGTGTGATTAACAAATTAGTCCACTGATTGGTTTGGCATAGTTCTAGGTGTGGATAATGAGAACTCCCCCCCCAGGTATGAGGCGCACCACCCAAAGGGTGGGCAGTTGAAAGGGATAAAAGGGAGAGAGAGGCAGGCTGCTCTTGCCTTGCTGCCTTCTGCCTACCACGAACTGTTTCTCCTCTGTTATGCCCGTCTATCATCCCACCCTGCATTGGAGACAGCCGCCTGTGAACTGAAAACTGTTTAGGCTGTAAGCCACACTGCAACTTTCCTCCTTTAACTTTGGTATCATGTATTTTGTCTTAGCAACTGGAAAATTAATTAAGACAGTACTATACCTTCAAGACACTCAGAACTATGCCTATCATCTAGCAAAAAGCAGAGATACATTAAATGCATTGGATCTCTTTCTCCTCCACTTTCTTCATAGGCTCACATGTATAAATTGTGTGTTTGGGTTTCTGCAACTGCAGTACACCAAAAATTTAATCTCAGAGAAAATCAGCAACTTCCATTTAGGACTGAGGATTTAAGCCCTCTAACCTAACTTGTAAAATAGACTGGTATGGTGGGTTATATTTTGAACAGTGAATAAAATTGTTAATTATGAACTCCTAAATTTTGAGTTTTGATATTACAATATTACCCAAATATCCATAGAATATTTGACAAGTAAACAATGACTGCACCAAGATTGCACAATGTCAAGTTTAATATTATAAATAAACAACATATCTTCAGACAGATGTGACAAAGTCAAACATGTCAACAAAGCTATGTGTTCCAATTAAATTTCTGAAATATAAAACTGGACACATACAGTTCATTCAGTTTATGTTTTGACATAAAATCAGTCACCTTAGAATAAATTGTAACAAAAATCATAACCTCACATTTCAACAACTCTTACTCACCAAAATGAGACTGTCAATGTATTCTGAATGTGTTTCACATGAAAAGCTGATACTCTTTCTTGAATATAATTTAAAGTAATTTGAGAAATTTAACATCAGCTATCAGAATATGCACATTATGTGGTACAATTTTAAAACTGAGGAATTGACCAACTAGTACACAATAAAACAAAAGTAATAACTTATTCTTTTCCTGTCTCCAAAAAAATACATATATTTTTATTTTAATGAGAAAAGGTAAAATAGAATTTTATAACAAAATAATAGAGAATAACAATAGTTAATACATTGCATATTGTCACCTCCAAAGTAGTTACTCAGAGTACAAGATATGGTCATACCAAATTCTCCAATCTATTTTAGCACAAACCTTCCTTTTCAATGAACTAAGAGACACTAGTAGTATAGCTACTTTGCACTTTTATCCCTTTTTCCTTTCTTCCTTTCCTATTTTCCCCTTCCTAGGCCTTTTTTCCCTTTTCTTCCAGTTACTTCCCATTTCACAATATCTACTGTACATTCTAGACCTTATTTATTCTTTCCATTTCTCACACTAGGGAGATAATATGAAGTTTATACATATGAGTCTGATTTATTGCACCTATGAATATGGTCTCTAGTTGCATCTAAGAAATATATTGTTAAAAGCTCCCAAACTCCTAAATAAACTTGAATGTAAAGCCTGAAGCTATAAAATTCAACTTTATTGAAAAGGACCTGAATATGTTAGCCCTTTTCTAGGCAAACCCGAGCAACCTATAAGTTACTTAAATATAAATACAGTAGAAAAACACTGAAAATCTACTATTTATAATTAGCTTATAGATTGAATGAGGCCCTATGTCTAAATTCAGGATTCTATATTCATATGTAGTTTAAATCATGTTTTCATTGGGTGTTTAGGAGGTGCACTGGTATTTGACTTGATGTATATCATCCTTTCCTTCTGCTCTCTCATGTTTATCTCCCTTTTATTCTTGACCTTTGTCAATTGTTAAGAGGTCAGGTAGTATCTAAGCTGCAGCATGATACCAACTAATAATCTGACTCACTACACTTTCAAGATTAGGTGTCCAAGGAAAAAATAAGTTCAAATGAGTGTATACAGTGTCTTAGTTATGACACAGGTGAGAACATGAGCTCCTTTCTCATTCCTATTTTTCCCTCCGCTCAATATTTTGGAGGGCGTGGTGAGGACATGGGACTTGGCATACACTCCACGAATATTTTTGTGTCACTGGTGAGAAACCCTCTGCTCAATGAAGAGAGGTTTGAAAGTATGGCGGATCATTCTTCCTTGTCTAAAAAAAAATTTCTTTATATGATTGTTGTTGCCATGATTTACATCTAAAATGACCCTAAAAGCCTCATGGGTTCAGAGTCAGGCCTTTTCAAAGGTCATTAGATCATGGGGAACAAAATCAGTTCAGCTGAATATGCCGCTGGGAGGTAGGGCCCATTTGGAGAAAGTAGGTCCCGGGGAAACAGCTTTGAAGGTTAGATCTTGCCTCCAGTCTCGTCCTTTCTCTGGGTTTTCTACTCTCCACCTGCTTCTGGCCCCAGGAGTTGAGCAATACACAGTGGGGTGCACCAGAGCTGCCAAAGAACCAGGAGCAAAACTAGTCTGCATGTGGAAGAGAGTGGAAATGGCAGGATGATCCCAAAGTCACTTCTTCATTCCTTTGTTTCTTTCTGCCTTTTTAGTGGTGATGTTCCCTGGAATTTCAAACTCACTGCTCCTTTTAGAATACAACTTGTCTTCATGTTCTTCTGTAACTTCAGTATTTCCCAGATGTCCAAAGGACACCACAAGCTTCATTCAAAACTGAATTCATCATTGCTCTACAAAGCCTGCTCCTCTTTCAGTATCATACAGAGATTCCATTTTGCTCAATCACCTAAGTTGGAAACATAGAAGTTATGTTTCTCCTTTACCTTCTTACTCTCATGAATCCAGTATGTTGTCTACTTTATTGAGGTTTGAAATTTTTCTTGATTTCATTTTAAAGTTATACCATGTTATTTTCCACCCTATGGTTTTATAAAATTTAATACGCATGTAAGTTGAATTACAGAAGGATTACATCACTCCTAAAAATTTCTTCATACTAAACCTTTACAGTTGTAGCTTCCCTAACACAAATCACGGTCAACTGCCAATCTTAAACATTTTCATTTGTAATTTTTAAAGTCAAATAAAAAGGAATTATATAGTACTTAACTTTTTATTTTTATAAGTACATGCTTGCATGCATAATGACTACACTCATCTTGGGAATTTGATACATGTAGGTAACACATCTTAATTCTTTTTACCTTGTAAGCCTGAAATTTATGAGTCTGCATAATGCCTTTGAGATTCTTCTAGGTTTTTTGTATCAACGGATCACTACTTTTAATTGATGAATACAATTCCATTATATGGATTTGTCAAAATTATTTATCTATTGAAATGCTTTGCTTTACTTCTAGTTTTAAGTAGCTGTGACTAAAGTGACTAAAAACATTTATTTATAAGCTTTTGTATGTTCAAAATATTTCCCTTCCTTAAGATAATGTCAAGGACTGTGATTGCTATGTCATATGATAAGTATATGATCAAATTCATGTTAAACTGCCTGATTTTCAGAGTGGCTGTATCACTTTCTAAAAATACAAATGTTCTAGCTGCTCTTTACCCTCTCTAGAATTTGGCATTTTCAGAATATTTTTCACTTTAGGCTGTCTAATAAGCTTATATTGGTATGCCATCTTGTTTTAATTTGTATTTCCCTGATACTTGGCCATACTGAATATCTTTCCATCTACTAGCTGTCATTCCATAACTTCCTTCTGACAGTATCTGGTCAAATCATATCTCATTTTTTCTTTTTAACATTTTACTGATTTACTTTCCCAATGTTGAATTTTGAAAGTTCTTGTTATCTCATGAATATAATTTTTGGTCAGATCAGGGATTGTGGAGAAGGACATTCTTTGATTAGAATGCATTGAAGACACAATGAATTGTTTAACCTTGAGTTTATGATCCTCCTGTCTCAGCCTCTTGAGTGCTGGAATTATAGGCATGTCTTGAGTGCTGCGATTACAGGTGTGTCTCAGATTACATGTGGAAAAGGATAATCCTTTGATGACCTTGCCTAAAAAAGTTTGGTATCCACCTATTAGTACTAGCTATTCCCTAAATTCTTGCTCAATAAAAGGGAACTGAAATTGCTATGCAGGACAGTCCTAGCAGCTGCAGTCCGAGAGGCTGTCAGCTCCTGATCCCACACTTTTGCCTCTCTTGGCTTTCTTGTCTCTCTTTACATTTCTCATTCATCCACAGGCAACCGGGTTCACGGGACCGGTTCACCCTGGGGAGATAGGGATGAGTAGTCGCACGGGGATTTGCAAATATTTTGTACCATTTGTTAGCTTATCGGCAGTGATCTGAATTGGGATGTTCTCCTTCAACAGAACCTACTACCATTTACTTATCAAAGTCCTAATTAGCTGTTGTGTGTATTTGGTCCAGACTCTACAGCTGCATTCTGTGAAACAGAGGTGAAGTGTCCTTATTCTGCCTTATTCAGAATCAGAGCTAGTCATTTTAGTTTCATCTTCCTCATTTCCTCTCTGAGATTCTCCAAAAGCCTCCTAAATTATCTGCGAAACCGGTTTTGACCTCTTCAAATCTATGCTGTAACCTTGCTACAGTGAGCTCTGTAAAACAGAAATCTTGCTATGTTAGTATCGCCACTGAAATCACTACAAGTCTTTCTTGATCTAAATGGCAACTTAGAAACTGTGTTGCATAATGTAAAAGACCTTTTGCAACTCTTGGTTCTAAACTCTTTTTCTAAGAATATCTCTATTAATCCCGACTTGCTTTCCATTCACAGAATGAGCAGACGCTCATCGCTTTTGATGCTTACTTATGATTTCTCTCTCACTGGAAATGTTTTTCTCTTCTAGTCTTCACTTGACTAACTTCCTTGCATCCTTTAAAACTCACAGGAATTGTCGTCATTCTTAGCAGAAAAATGTCCTTGAACACCAGGCTGATACTAAACACCTGACTTCTGATCTTTTTGTACACATTTTTCAGACAACATTTTTTTTTTGTCTAGATTTCATATTTATAAATATTTCTCTCCCATTAGGCTATAGCCTCTCAAAGGCAAACATCTTGTTAATTTGTTTGTGATCTCACTACTGGTTGGGCTTGTGACTAGAATATAAGTATTTTAAAAACACCGACTTTAACTGACCATGATATTGAAATGTATAATGTTAATGTTTAGTTCTTTGAGCAAATACAGATTAACTCGGGAATATTCCAACCAATTTGTGTACTTCATTTGGGTTCAATACTTTGCTTCACTCTTTGCTTAGCTGTACACCCATCAAGAAATTAAGCACAATTTACTGCATCAGGTTTTTTTCTTATTTTAGAATAGAAGGATAATAGAGGGATAATAAAATTAATCATTTCAAAAGCTTGAAAACTGGATAAGGTACCATGTAGGAAAAATAAAAGAACTATAGCTAAAACTCAATAATGACTAAAACTCTTGTAGATGAATTATATAACTGAAAAGTAATTAAACATAACTGCAACTAGAACCTAGGTGGCATAGTTTATAATCTTGTATCTCTTTTTTTATTTGGGATTAAATTCTCAGACTTAGCGGCTCCTACAGAGTAGCAGTCAATACTGACCTGTGTCCTTCACCATATTCTGAAGATCAGTCTTTGTAACAGCAGTAATTATATTTTCTGTTCATTCTTTAATATCTAATGCTACAATACAGTTTTTGTCTATGTTTTTAATTTCATCTTTCTGTTCCATTACACAGATATTATCATTACTATTAATTTATTATCATAAACCTTTACAAAGTCTGACTAGCTTTAAAGGAGTTGCTTTGGAGTTGTATCACTGTGCCATAAACAATGCTTAATTGTTGATAGTCATATATCAACATCACATTACTTTCTATTACTTTGAATATTTACTTTAAATGAAGTTATTGTGGAAAATCATTGGCAATATCTTAGAATCAAAAGCTTGTGGCTCAGTGGAAAAGTAATATATATAATCATATATATATATATCCATTCTCAAAAAGAGAAATGAAAAACTATGTAACAATTCAAGAATTTGGAAAAATTCTTTTCATGAAGAGTACACAAAGTAGATGAAGAAAAGATATACATTTTTCTTGTTACAATGGAATTACTCAAATAATGGGAAATAATTTTTCTTCTATCATGTTCTTGTAGACACTGAGAAACAAGAATTTAAGGAATTGATTTATCCTTGAAATTGTGAGATTGCTTTTAAAAGACAGGCTACTAAATATGTATCTATTTTTCATGCTTATATCTGTGTGCTAGTTTCTTCACAGAGGTAACTGAGGCCTCAATATCAAGATTTAAAGTTCACAAAGCTAACGTGTGGCAAAGCCTAGATTTGAAAAGATCAGTCCAACTCTCACATCATGAAATTTCCCACTGTGTGACACTGCCTACGTGAAGTATTTAATTTCTGCCCTTATGTACTTTTTGTTGATCTTTGTTTCTTGGTACTACAAAAAGGAATAAACATATGATGGAAAAACTGAGATGAGAATTTTCTAAAAAGGCTTGATATAGTGAAACTACTAGATAGGTGAGAAAACAAAACAAAACAAAACAGAGACAGCTACCAGCCAGGAGCATATTAGACCACCAGAGACAGAGATCCAGGGAGACAGTGGAGTAGAAATCTGAACATGAGCTAGGTGACCTGAGGAGTTAAGAGTCCTTGACCAAGAAAAGTTAGATAAAGCTGAGTCTGTGACTTTAAGACTCAAAAGTGTGACACAGGAAGCAAAAGCAGCAGTATCTTCTGGAAATTTGTTGCACGGGTATATTTCTAGGCCCTACTTCAGACCAAAAGAAACTGGAATGTGCATTTTAACAAGAGACTCAGGTATTTCATAATCATTGCAGTCTGTAATTCAGAAATCTAAGGCCCAAGGCAACAAAATTCCAGATACACCCAAAAGTCTTTCAAATAAGCAGGCACACCTGTAGTCATAACTGTAAGCAGAGAGCTAAAGAAATGGGCTGCGATACAGAGTAGCCCTCCTTGTGCAGTATGTGCTCTAACTAATGCTACAGCCAGTCTCAGATTCATTCTGGCATATTGTCAGCATAAAATCAAATTAAAAGTCTTCCTTTCAAATTTTTTACTCTTAAGGAAAGGCACGGCTTAATAGCAAGAAATAATTATCAAGTTTCTCAAACTTCACATGCTTTTCTGGTCACCCACCCCATTTATATTTTTGTAACTAACTTTTATGACTTCTGTGTAGGTTTAATTTAACAAAAATCCCCATCAACTTTAGCGACTTCAGTATCATGCCTGCTAAACTGTAAAGAACCATCAAAGCTATTTCTTCTGATTACCTGCAATTTCGTAGCCGATTTTATTACAAAGCCAACGTCAGAAGTCACACACAGTCCTGTTTTCTGACTATACTAATTCTTTTTCAAACTGTTCAATATATTTCAAAGTCCCAGCATACAAATTCTTTGCATTTTTCAAGAGAGTGAGAAAAGTGTCTATAAATCTTTCAGAAATGAAGCCTCTGAAACAGCCAGAATAATGCTATTGTCAATATACTAAAAGCTGTTTTAAACGTCTAAAAAATACTTATAAAAGCAAAATGCCTTTAAAAAATGCACTGACCCCTGATAGAAATGCAAGATTACTGTATCCACACCCTTGCAAATGTTCTAAGAGGTTTTATAGAGCTCATCATTAATTCAACTGATCTCTGTAATAAGGGACTCCAGCTCTTTCTTTAAACTTTTATTGCTGACCCACCAAAGAGAAAAAGGTAATATAACATTAGAATTACCTTAGCTAGCAGTGTAGCACTTTTAATTTTTTTCTCAAATTTGTTTATTAGTATATGGTTGAGATACAGAGAGAAGGCATTCATTGTGAGAGAACCGTTTCATAAACATGTCATGTCCTGATCTTTTTTTACCTCCTTTTCCCTAGCTCATCCTCTTCTCTCTCTCCATCCTCAAATCCCCTCTCCATCCTGTAAAGAACGAACTCTATGATTTATTGATCCCATGTATCATGTTTTAGTGTCAATTTTATTAAATTCTGCTCTGGCTTTAGAATCTCTTTCCTAATATTAATTTCAGATTTGAATTGATCTTATCTTTCTAGGACATTGAAATACAATATCAGGTTATTTATTTGAGATCGTTTTGTTCTTTGTATATGTGCATTTATGGCCACATCCTCCCTCTGAGCACTGTTTCCATCGAGTCCACGGGCTTCGTATGTTGTGTGCACTGTCACTTGACTATAGGAACTCTTGTATTTCTTTCTCCTGTGATCCATTGATTTTCAATAATGTATCATTTAATCTCCATATGTTTGTATAGCTTCTGTGGGTTCTTTTTCTGTTGACTTCTAGCTTCATTCTGTTATGATCCTACTGTATGCAGGGGATTATGTCAATAGTGTGCATTTATTTATACATGCTTTTTGACCCATGATAGAACCTGTTTTGGAAAAAGTTCTGGGGACTTTTGAGAAAACATGGATTTTTATTGTTGGATGAAACACTCTGTAGACATCTATTAAGTCCATTTTTTCAATGGTGTGTTTTAACTCTAATGTTTCTTTATGGATTTTTTGGGGGGGGCGCTGTTTGACCTGTTGAAATGTGAGAGTGGGATACTGCAACCCCCTACTGTGATTGCACTTGTATCTATCTTTCCTTTGAAGTTTATCAGTTTTCATTTTATGAAGTTGTGTGCTCCAACTTTCAGTGTATATGTATTTTTGATTGTTATCACTTCCTGCTGACCTGTCTCCATAACCTGTATGCAGTGGCCACCTTTGTCTTTGATAGGTTTAGCTTGAAGTCTAATGTGTCTGAAAATAAGATGGCTTGTTTTCAAGTTCTGGTTGAAGGGAGTTTCTTTTCTATCCTGTACTTTCACTTTCTTTTTTATTTTTTCACTTTCACTTTGTTTTGGTTGAGATGTGTCTCCAGTAGGCAATCCATTCTTGCATTTTATTTATTTTTTTTCTGAACTACCAGTCTATATCTTTTGCTTGGGAGTTGAGATCACTGACATTGAGATTTATTATTGAAAGGTGGTTATTGAATCCTGACATTGCATTATTTTTCCAGTGCTGATTCCTTTTCATTTTTTTTCTTTTTAACTCTTCTTCCAGTCAGATGTATTCTACCATTTGGGCTCTTGGTAGTGGTTGTCTTCCTGTCTCTTTCCATGATAAAGAAATCTGAAATAAATGCATGAACACTAAACCAGCATTGCAGAAAATACTTCAGCTTTATAGCCCCTTTTAAGGATAAAATTTTGAAACAGTTAATACCATTCAGAGGGCACTTGTCTTTCGGCAATATATACTTGCAAACTGAAATGAACTTAAATAGTTTCACCCATGCTCCAGATGCCATTTTGAACAGGAAAAAAGAAGAAAGAGATAGAAAAAAAGAAAAACAATACAGGAATTTAGAAAAGTAGACTAGAGTTAAAACTCCAGTGAAGCATGTCCTCACAAGTATGAAAACAGTATGTTTTAGAGCTGTGTTTTTGTTTGCACAGATAAAACTAAGCTTAGGTGCTCAATGTGCTCAGCTGGTTAAAATTATCTAGCTTTTAACCTCCAAAATGACAAATTATATTAAGTGTAAGACAAAGGTAATGCTTACACGAATTACATATCTTTGTAACTCTTACTGTGAGGTGGGTATTATTCCATCTCCATGATACAGTTGAAGAGACTGCAGCACAGACAGAATCAACTGTTTTGGCAGTGTTTACCACAAACTCGACAGAAATAGGTATATTTAAACAATGGCTCTTTAGAATGACTGGGTATCTGTACATTGAAATGAACAGTCATACAGAAAAGTTTTCCTCTATCTCTGACAATTGATATAGGTTGCATTAGCTAGCTTTCCCATTGATAGGCACAATATCGGACAGATATAAATTCAAGGAAAGGTTTTATTTAGCTCCTGGTTTGAGGAGATTCAGCCGTGGACAGCAGGCTCCAAGGCAAAACAACATGGCAGAAGGTCAGGGCAGAGCAAAGCTACAGAGGTCATCGCAGTCTGAGACAGCACAAGAGAGCAACGCTGGAGAAGAGGACGAGGGACCAGACGCAGACCTGAAGGCTGCGGCTCTGAGGCAAACCCCACATCCCGGAAGTGGGACCCACTCATCTGCAAGGCATATCCCAAAGCCAATCAGGCTGACACTCCATCCTAACCATCAAACAGGGATTTTTCCTAAAAAACTTCTAACTATATAAAAACAAAGCTGTGAAAATTGTATATCTATTTTCACACACACACACACACACACACACACACACATGCATACACACAAGCACATGTGCATACCAAGTTTTCAGCTCTTAGTTTGGTATTTTTTCTTAGTTTAGTTTTTAATTCTTTCTAGTAAAGAAAAGCAGTTTGGCCTATATCAGGGTCTGACCTTGAACGTCTTTGTGTTACTCTCTGTCTTCTTACTTTTCAAGTACTAAGTGACTTACTATTTTCTGTTTCTCACAAAACCTTGTTCTATTCTCTTTGTTTCAGTGACCAGGCAGAGAATTATTCTGTTAAATAATGGCATTTTCTTTTCTTGGTTAGATAGCAGCACTAAATTTTTAAGCTTCTTTTCCTACTTAAGTAGGGGCTCTACAACTCATCACCAATGAAAGTGGGTAGAATGAAAGTAGATATCAAACACACACACACACACGCACACACCTTTGTGGTGCATCTGTGTAGCCACAAGCTCTTCCTCTTCCATGTCCATTAGTAAGAGACGTCTGCACCAAGAGACAGGGCATTCCAGAGCCCTGAGTTACTATTTACTATACAGCTTACCTCGCATGGATAGAATCTTTGATTGTGCCATGCTAGTGATATACTTGAAGTGTACTTATGACAGCAGCAGCACTCTTATCATGAATGACACAAATGTTTCAGGCCCCTGAATGTTATTGGTTTCCAGGATCATTCTGTTACAGGCCTACCACATATGGCTAAATTTCTCATTAGTACTCACAAGTTTGGTAACCATGTCTTGATTAAAGAAAATACATTATATTGAAGAAAACTTATTAAATGATTAATATTTTACCAGTATCTGACAAACCTAACACTAGCTTCAATCCAGATTATTTGAGCTGTACTTAGCTCTGTCACTTGCTAGTTCTTTAATAGTGGACACCTTACAAATTTTCTAATCTGCACAAAATCTTATTTTTATTGTTTTTGCTTGTTACTGTCTTTGCTTGTTTGATCAGTCTTACATTCTATGTCTGATGGACCGAGCAACTTTGTTGAAGATAACAGTATGTAATGTAGCAACCACTATAAATGTCTATCATTTTGTCTTGAGGTCATGTATCATTTTTGTTATTGTAGTGTTGTTTTTTTTTTGTCTTCATTAGTGTTTTGTGAGTTTTTTTAATTTTGAAAATAAAAAAATCTCAAATCATCTAGCACATGAATATACACTCAGGAAGAATAACAACTGTGACAAAAATGCAAATGTCATAGTTCTATTCACATGAAACATATTTTTGTTATCATAAAATATATCCCTCATAAAACAGAAAGTTAACCCTTAGAGATTAGGTTCCACAATCATCAAAAAAAAAAGTATGAAGAATGTCAGAAAATCTTCTCAGGGCTGGAAGTTCTTTGTAGGTCATTATTATAAGACCATAGCTAAATGCTGCACCACCAAGACACTGAGATACGGCTCCCGCCCCATGAACATTTTCTTAAATTAGTTATTTTTTTAAAGTTTCTTTTAATATGCTTTTTGTTTCTTTTATTAAAGAGGTATGAATGAAGAACTCCTAGTTTCATTTTGTTTTTACCTTGTCCTGAGTTGTCTTCTGTGCTGAGTGTCAGAATTCTGTTTTCCTGATCCTAGTTTGAGTGTTTCACCTATAGGTGAGTGTTTCACCTATAGTTTGAGTACAACACATTTTGCTTTCTAAATATTCCATTACAAAACATCAATGACTTTCACTTCAGAGTAGCAACAAATTATCTTCCTAATGTTATGGTGATGGTTTCTTTTTCTTAATTTTCTTATGTACTCTTAGTCTGTTTCCTGTAAATTTTTGGGTTTTGTCCTATTTTGTTTGCCTTTAAATTTTTTCACAGTAATAGCCTTTTCTTACACAGATGATCCTAGTGCTTTTGCTCATATTTAAGAGGGAGAAAAATAAGTTTTTCCTTAAAAATAATATCAGGCTTGTGGCAATTACAGTTCTTAAATTCATTAAAATATGATCTTTACTGCAGTGTGCTTTGGCTAAACATTCTATTGTGAGACACACAATATCAACAGACTTTGGTCCATTTTGGGGTCGGGTTTTCTGGAGTCTCACTGTTTTCTAGAAGATCAACTCCTTATCACAGACATTTCTCTGGAACAAAATAAGGGAAGGAACTCGGAGAGTGTGGTCACAGGAACCGGTATGAAGTCCGCAGACTTTCCCTGTTTCAACTCAAATGAACTGGGTCGTATATGCCCCGACGTAGATTTCTGTCACATCCTTTTCATGACATATGTCTCCTACATCAGTGTGCCTGAGGAGCAACCCACACAGCTTGTTCAAATTTTTGAATGTACCTGTTCTTCATCTCTATATTGAGAAGTATCTTATGCCACCAATTCAGAAAACGTCTGAGTGTATTGAAGATACGATTGGGACTGACTCTCATTTGTTCTCCTTACCAGTTCAAGTTTAATTTAGGTATGACACACTTATCTTTTAACTTCAAAATTTTGTTATTTTGTTGTTTATTGTTTACTTCTGTAGATCCTGTGCTTTTATGCTTGAAAAATATTCTTTAATTTTGTGAATGATGGAAAATTTGATGTGTGAACAATTCATCATTGTTACCAAAGTTAAAATGTGCATATCAACATATAAAATAATAAAAAAACAATTCAAAGAAACTATCAATAAAAAGTTAGAAACATTCTATGTTAAAGAAAGTTAATATATTTTGTGCTTATAAAAATAAAAGTTTTCTATAAGTAAATTTGCCTGAGTTTTAATTCCACATGGAAATAATTTTCTAAACATCTTAATATATCAAATATAATTGTGATTGCCTTTTATACATACTACACTTCAAGTCAACTATACAATTTTTTGAGTTAATTGTAATCTGAAAATATAGCAAGAATTTAAGTGGTAAATGTAATTACTAAAAATACTCAATAAAGTCAAACTTTAACATAATGCAGTATCCATCTTTCAAAAAATATAGCAGGTATTTCCTCTAGAAGGTTAGAGAGTTTTGATTATTTTATCCACGGAGAATGGTAGCTATATGATAAATTAACTGCATACTAACCTATTACCCTTCTCTGAACAAAATAACAATGAGAAATTCTGAGAAAAATAATTTAAAACTTAGTATAAGAGCTAATGTGCTTTATAGAATCTTATTCCCTTGTTCATATAAAAGCAAATTTGCTTTCAAATGTCCATGAAAATCAGATTTAATTTAATGTATTCTTAATTTTAATAAGATCTACCAAGTCCTAGAAACTATTGTGACATTTAATTTAGGCTTCAGATAAATCAAGAAAAGTAGCAATACTCTAGAGTATAATAATTCTAGCTTATTTCTAATGAAAAGTAATCATTTAGCTACTAGTATTTTCATCAAGTGTATTCGTACCTTTGTCTGGAATCAGGGTCTACCTGTATTTTTACCTGTATTACAAAGAATGGAATATTACAAAACTAAAGTCATGGGATGAAAAATCTCAAATTGTTACCTTGGTATCTTAATTTTTCCAAAACTGAACAGAAATACCTATTTAAAATAACATGTCTAAAATATTTCTTGAGATAATAACATAGCACTTCAGAAGGTGGAATAGGTCTATCAAATCAGATCAGATACTGAATACCAGTTAACTGAATATTCTAGTTAAATGTAATCATTTATACCCACAATAAACTGGGTTACAGAAACCTAGAATGGTCACATACATCTCATACTGCTCCTCACACTCATGCAGTTCATGAATGCAAAGCAGTATTTCAATTCAAAATGTCTGCACCAAGTGCTGCATCCACATCAGCTTCATTCCTGGCCAGATCAAATAAAAAGCTGGTGTCTAATACATGCCCCTAACATTTAAAAAGGCAGAAGACCTTCTAGGAAGGTAAGGGAGCAGTGAAATGAGAGAGCGTAAAAGAATGCACAAAAAGATTTCAAAATGTATCTTGAAACAAGAAAATTCATTCCTTTACAGTTTCAAAATAAACACGAAAGATCACATCCTTTACACAATACAAAATACAACACTTACATCCCCAGTGTCCCAAAGGAGTAACTAATTCCAGCACCAATCCAAAGTCCAAGTCCAAAATTTCATGTGAGACTCTTCTAGCTACGAGTGTACCCCATCAGAAGTATGTTGCATGTTTCCACTATACAATGGTGAATGGAAAGGAGACTAAATATTCCTAAATGTCTTTCTAAAGAAAGGGTTCACAGATCCTCAGCAAGATCAACAGACAGCAGGACAGACTGTAAATCTTAAAGCTACAAGATCCTGGGCCCGCTGGGTCAGGGGATGAGTCCCCAAAGCCTTTGAAAGCCCTGCTTCTCTTCCATGGCTGAGCCCAGCTCATGTAGCTGCTTTCGTGGTTAGGAGTCGAGTTCCTGCAGCTTTGAAAGGTATATAGTATATGCTACCAGCAGTTCCCCATTCCCCAGTTCTTGCTGTGGCCCCATTGTCATGGCTCCTCTGGGCCTCATCAAACCATGGGGTTTCTTGGACACCTATCCCTCTATGGTAGATCTTTGCCAGGTTTCTTAGCCTTTTTTTTTTGTTCGTTTTATTTTCATTTTGGTGGAAATTATCACAAGCCCGCAGTCTGCACATATTCTGTGTCTGCAGACTTAGTGCACATGGACACCACCAATGTGTGAAACTTGTTTCCTATGAAGTAGGAGCAGAAGCCAGGCCTAGGCCTGCTTGAGCAAGGTCAACACCCTGGGCCTGTTTTGTGAAGTCATTCTGTATGGCAAAATAACAGAGCAGCTGAAAGGGAAATAGCTGTGTGCAGAATCTGTCGAGTGCATGGCATGGCCTCAAGTTTTAATCCACATTCACAAGAAATAACCCAGTCATCTGAGAACTAATATGTTACTGTGAGACCATACTAATGAGTCCATGCAGGTGGAGTCTCCATGAGCTAACTAGATTCTACTACGCTTCTCTTTTGGGAGGTTTCACTAGCTCAACGTTTATGCAGTACCTGAATATCTGGGAAACACACAACAGCCAAACCAAAGTGCTGACTAAAATTGAACTAATGCTGCTAAAAATTACCAATAAACACATCATCTCCCAGCCTTCCTTTCCTGTAGTATCTCTCCACATGCGTGAACATGCACACAGACACACGTACATGAACACGGATGCATGTACCCACACCTACTTTGCTACTATCTCTATGATTTTATTTAAAATTCAGCTTTAAAAAAAATAAAATAAGATGAAAAAGAATAAATTAGACTATCTGTGGTTTTCCAAATAAATGGGAAAAGATAAGTAAAAATATAAAGGAGCAGCTTTGAATGAAGATTTTTTTAACAAATGAGGGGGAAGGCTTTTAACCTTGTAATTGAGATGAAGATGAATCTCAATCTCTTCAGCTGACTAGAACGGTAATAAAAAGTGTGATACAAATCTTATCCTTCTCTTAATCAGAGCAACAGTATCCGCAGAAATGACCATACAGGCATTATGCCCATGCTAATCATACCTGTGGCTGAACTGGTACCCACATGGTTCTCTACCAGTGCAGATGACACTCTCAAAATCAGCTAACTACATATCCCTCTAAGTAAACACTGTGTGCATACTCTGTTGAAAATAATATTTTTTCTGGGTCAAAGTGTGGTTCTTAAGGCAGTCATGGAAACATGCTCTGTGTTCATTCCTAAATTTCTTGTGTTTAGTGTTTGAAAATTTGCATAGCTAACATATGAGAAAAGAGATGGATTTATAAAGAAGTTAAGGGGTTTTGGGTTATGAAAAGCATTTCAAGATGGCAAATATGAGGCAAAAGTAGGCCAATTTAAGACTGTCAGAGGGAGGGAATATAACGCTTTGTTTTGTTTTAGGGCAGGGAAAGATGGTAGCAGGAGACTCTGAGGAGAAAGTAACCTAAAACCACACAGGTTACTGAAAGGGGGTCGTGAAGGGAAGATGCACAGCTATAAAAGCTTGGCCATATCCACATCTGTCCAGACGAGGCAACCACTGGTTCTGGATTCGGGAAAGCCACATAAGAATGAGCCTCTTGGGGCATGCTGGTGTTTTCAATTATCTTGGGATGAGAAATCAGAGAAACAATTTTTATATACAATCGATACATTAGCATGAATTAAAAATTAAATTAGGAATAATTGGAATGGCTACATCACTCATAGCTTACAAAGAACTTGGGGTTCTCATCACTTCTTCAAACAGTAGTAGGTTCAAAACCTGGCTAAAGTAAGCCTTTACTCATATTGCATTTGTCTGATCAAGTCTTTTTTCTGTACTTTCTGCAAGTAATCATGAGACCGACTATACATTCTTCCCTCTTGAAATAAGTTATAGATGTACAGTGTGACTGTTACGATTGATACATTGTATCAACTTGAGGAGTTTAGAGTCTTGGCTAAGTGACTCAGCAGTTCTGCATCTCGGGATGAAAAGGACACGCCCTTACCGCTCTGAGATGTTGTTCATTGTGCCAATGTGAGAAGTTTAGAAGTTTAACTAAGAGACTGAGCAGGGGGCCAGAGTGCTTACTTTGTATTCATCCTGAGACTGTGTAAGTGGAGGACAGGGATATTATGTGAGTTCTACACGCCCCCTGGGTGAGGGTCACCTACTTATAATATAAGGGAGGAAGAGATGCTTGTTCTCTCCCCTTTTTGCCCTTGCTGCTTTTGCTGTCTTGCGCTGCCTTGGGGCCAGCTGATTATAGACTGAAATCTCCAGAAACCATGAGCTAAAGAAACCTTTCCTTCCTTAATTCTGGGCATCAGGTATTTTGTTTCAGCAGTGAGAGAAAAGTAACCAAGACAGTGACTTAATATTACCAATGATCTTACGTGCTCTTTGTGAAATATACATCAATTTCTTGTGTTCTAATAGGTGGAGATGTTGCTCCTCAGAGCGCTTGCCTAATGTGTATGAGACCCTGGGATTAATCCCTTGTACATTAAAAATGAGGCTAAGGCAGGGGGATCATTGCAAGTTTGAGGACTGCCTGGGGTACAGAGTGAGTTTAAGGCCCACTTGAACTGCATAGTGAGACTCCCATCTCAAAAAGACAGAAAAAAAAAAAAAAAAAAAGAAAAAAAAAAAAAAAAAAAAAAAAAAAAAAAAAAAGAAAAAAAACCAACAAAAAACGAAAGATATTTTCAAAGCTAAAATTAACTGTTTTACAAAGTTTCTTTTCACTCCTCTGACCATAAGTCTTGCTGTCAACTTCATTAGATTAAGAAGCACTTCGCAGATTACTAAGCAGGATACTGGCTGTGCCCGGTGGGAAGGATGGTCCTGAGTACTAGACATGGTCCAATTCCAATTCATCTTCCATGCTATTCCCCTTCGCTGTTTCCTGGCTACCGTGAACTGAGCCAATTTGCACCTCAATTCCCTTCTGCCTTGAGGGGTCTAACTGGGAGTCTGACCCCATATCACATGAGTCACTTGAAATGATGACCCAAATGACACTTTTCATCCTTTAAATTGTGTGTGTTGGGTACTGTGTCTCAGTGGTAGAAAAGCGAACTGATACAAATGCCTTCTACTATAGCTCTCAAAAACTAAATTTTTCAACCCTTTCTTCTTTTCCTTAGCTTCTCAAATATTTATTGAACACATTACTTTCTTAAGAGCTTCTGATCAAGTTTTCTGATGCATCAGTAGCTATCATCTCTTCTCCAAAACTTAATTCAATACAAAGTCTACAAAAAATACAGAAATATTAGTAGTACCTTCATTTTCAAAGATAGGTATTCATTTTTAAAGATATGAATTAACAATTTTACCTCCTTTAATATATCTAATCTACAATGGTCACCATTTATCTTAACTGTTAGATTTAGAAAAATATTACAGTGGGTTAGGTTGCCTATACACTGTCCCTCACTTAATGTTTTCAATTAAGATAATCATTCTTAAAAACTAAATAATAAATAAAATGTAAACCTCAACTAGGAGGAAATTATATACATTGCTTAGAATCTTCTGTTTTTTAACTTGCATGATGAATTTTTTACTTTACTAATAAGTCATTTAGTTTTTCTAAATGTTGAAAATCCATTG
Source organism: Chinchilla lanigera (assembly GCF_000276665.1). Taxonomy (NCBI): domain Eukaryota; kingdom Metazoa; phylum Chordata; class Mammalia; order Rodentia; family Chinchillidae; genus Chinchilla; species Chinchilla lanigera. The sequence goes on from NW_004955440.1 coordinate 8,063,522, forward strand.
TGTAATGTGCTTCACTCACTTAGGAAGTTAGGGAGTGTTATAAGTAGACCTACTGTGTGTCTAGCACTGTGCAACTCACTGGAAATAAACAATAAAGACCCCTATTTCTTCAGCCCTGCAAGTATAATGCAGAAATCAAACAGAATTGATATTCCCTTTAATAACATAGAGTACATGTTTGGTTTTTTTTTTTTTTTCCTCCGGTACGGGGAACCAAACTCATGACCTTGCGCTTGCCAGGTAGACGCTTTGTCACTGAGCTAAATCCCGAGCCCCAGAGTGCATGAATGAATGAGATGAAATAAGAGAATCAAACTTCTTCTTGGCTATGTCAAAGAGGGATGAGGGTGAATTAGATGATCTGATGTGAAAGTTCAGGGTTCAGTGACTAATGGGAAGCGGTTATAAGGTTTGGGGCAGTAAAGCTCCTTGGGCAAGCTACACAGAGAAAGAAGAAAACTGTAACAGATGGGGGCTCAGAACTAGTAAATAAACAACCTAGAGACAGGAGGCAGCGTAGAGTAATTGAGTCTCTGACAACATTCATTACCATAAAGAAACAAATTTGGAGAAAAAAAAGCATAAAAAGATTATCACAAGAGAGGGAAGGAGATGACAGATCATGAATAATCTAATAATTTTGCACTTTCAGGAAGATTTGTTTGGCTTCTGTGTAAAATATTGATCAGAATTAGAAAAACCAAATTAGGGAGATCAGTTAGTAGAACCTTAATTGAATTTTATATTAATTAGATTTCTTCAGTTTACAATATATGTTACTAGAAAACTCAAAAAAAAATATGTGCAGATATTTTAACAAATTGAGATTCTACCCTTGATAGTGATGTGGTCTCTGAGCAGTCAATAAACACTTAGGAATAGAAATGTGCTATGAACCTTTGAAATCATGGCTTTCATTCTGGAATAATTTTAGACTTACAGAAACTTTGCACTGTTAACACAACAAGTGTCCATATGTTCATTGCTCAGGTTCTCTGAATATTTAAATTTTATACGACCACAGTTTAAATATCATTCTGATTTGGGGAAAAGATGTTATTCTATAAAACTCATGACTTTTATTTTCTTATCTTGAGTGGAAACAAACTTTTAATTAATTGGCTTTAAACTGCTAAATATTTAAACAAATTATTACTAAATTTCACACAAACACATACACTATTAGTGAGCCAGAAGATATTGTCCCATAAAATAATGGCTGTGAAGTGGGACAGTATCAACAGATGTATCTTAAAATATAATATTCTTGGTCATGACCTGAAAGCATCTATAATAAGTTACAGTCTATAACTTTTATTAAAAAACTTGTTTTCCTAATAACCATATTCATCTCAGTGATGACAGTAGGATACAGAGTGGCAATATATTTAGGAATTAAATGAGAAGCTTATAATATTTGTGTTAAATGTTATTAAAATTATATGATGCTTGTCATAGTTTTAGCTACATTAAACATCACAGGTAATATCATTTTTCTAGATCACACTATTATATTTACTATTTAAAGACTGGTTATGGGGCATAGAGAGATAATATTTAGTTTTGGAATCAACACTGTTAGATATAGCTGGAAGTTAATTATGTACTTCAATTTCTTTTTCTTGCACTCATGGAAGGAAAGCATTTGCCTAAATCTATTATAATCAAGTTGGGGCCCTGATTGGCTTCTACTGAGCAGGATATGTTCCCCTTTTGTTTGGTACCATTAATGAACTCAGGACCTTGCACTTGTGAGGGCAGGCCCGGTGCCACTGGGCTATGTCCACAGGCCCCTTCTTAGTAGGATGTGAATTGAAGTTATGTACCCAACTTCTAGTGCTGATCATTAAACTCACTCTTGCTTCCTACTCCATCAGGATATAAAACACACCAGGAATTATGATATTTGCTTCCAGGATCATCTCTAAGGAAAGAGTTGATGAGCAGAATTCACAGGAAAAGTGTAACCTACATAAAACTTGAACAATGAAATAATTACTTTAGGGGACTTCACAAACAACCGTTAATTAACCTAAAGTAACAAAATACCAAACAACATTTCCATATATTATATATGTGCGGCCAAAGTGTGCACACATTTCCATGTATTAAAATACAGATATTCATACAACAAGTGGATATATTTGATGAGAATTTCTTTCCAGACATTATCTTATAGAATAACTAGAGGAAGAAAATTAGTAATGTGGGAATGTAAAAAACTAGAGCTAAGCAGTCCAAGGCATCGAAAACACTGCTGAACACAGTGGCAAAAGGCAGTAGTCACTCTCTCTGTAGACATAGATTCTGCTCAAGTAAATGCAATCAACCATGCTGCTATAAGTAAAGAATTGAAAAATAATTAAGTGGAAAGGCAAAACCCTATAACAAGAAACATAAAAAATTGAAGTCACTTGCAATATCAATTCCACTGCAAAAATCTTTAATAAGATCAATAGAAATTGAATTAACAGCATCTAGCTTAGATTTTAAGTTTATCACAGGGAGCAGATTAAAGAAATAAGAGGTTTTTAAAAACTCATTTTCCTCTAATTGTTGGAATGTCTTCAGGTGACATTCCACAGCTTTTACAAGTCTTATTAAGAACTTATTTATTGGTAAATATGATTAATCATATTCAGTAGAGATTTTTATTTCATATTCATATGGCTTATAAGCATGTTGATATATTTAGTCCAAGGGCCACCACACACTAAAAGGATTAAATAGAGACATAAAATTTGCCTTGCTACCATCTGTTTACCAATCTGCCTTCTATAAGAATTATGCTTTTTAAAATTTCATATCACTATGTTAATTTGAAAAAGTAATGTTAAAACGTCAATTTTTTACTCATGCAAATTGGAAAATGACAAAATAATGACGGCAAGTAACCATTTAAGTCTCATTTACAGTTTTACTTGTATATACAAAATAAATGAGATATTAAAATCCAGAACATCAGGCCAGAATCTAAATTTATGAACAAAGGAAAATGTAAGCTCTATTACTTTGTTTTATAAAATACAGACCATGTTTGAAAATTTTATCTGAACTGGTAGTTAATATGAATATTAAAGAAGATAGTCACGTTGATCTCAAATATTGCCAACTTTTCTTAGACTCGCCTTATGTCTTTCATTCGGATTATTTCCCCAACCACACTTTAGTAGGCATTTCTCATACTCTATTGAATATTACTTATTTAATACCTTTTCTACATTGAAGAATTATCTGAATTAACATATCATCAAGAAAGCCCCTCATATTATGTACCATGAAAAATTCCATTTATGCATTTACAGAATCTGTCCTATAGCAGAGCACAAACAGAGGTCCTGGGCTCTCTCATTTACATACCTGTGGGTTAGAAAGAAGGTAGGTTTGTAAAGAAGAAAGAATAAGATGTTACCGTCAGGAGGAGATACACCAAGCCTCCAAAGATAACCATGGCATGAGATATACAAAGTCAAGTTGGAAATAAAAACATGAAAAATGTTTTTCTTTGTTTAATTATATTCCTCATGACTCAATAAAACAGGTATGACTGTCTTCAAGGGAAACAATATACACATCTAAAATTTTTCCCTGAAACCATGACAGTTTTCATTACTTTCAGCTATGGCCTGTACCTTTTATACTTAATCATTTGCTTCCCTTAACAAAACTGTAGACTACTGAATTTTCTATCTGATAATTTCTTCCTTATATGGAACACAATAGTGGGCTGGGGATATAGTTCAGCAGCACACGTGCCTGCCCAGCAAGCACAAGTTCCTGAGTTTGATTGCTGGTACCAAATAATAAAAAAGAAAAGAATCATAATAGTATGGCAGCAAAATAAAACATGAAATTTCTAATTATTTTCTCATTTAAACAAAACTAGTGTCTTTGTCTTTTAAAGTATCATTACTATATATCTTGCTTTATAACTTTTGAAAATTTTCCAGAGTATTTTATGTTTATATTATTAAGTGTTCATGTTTATCAATAACTATCTTTGTAGGTAAAAACTTATGTAGACTAGTTTGGAAATGTAAAAAGGTTTAAAAATTCAAAAACATAAGCCCAGCTGAACCAAATCAGTAATTTTCCATTAAGTAGATAAAAGTGCAACTGTTCTTTGGTCTAGTTTATATTTAGACTCTCACTTTAAAGGGCTCTTGGTGCTTTTGTGTTTGTTTCTAATATTTATTTCATTGAATTTCAGTTACATGTTCAGAATATGCAGAAAAATCTCTAAGTCCAGATGATAAAATTTACTAACTTGGATATAATGCTTTCTTAACTTTTTTCAGTATTTTGGATCAAACCTACAGCCTCACACCTGCAAGGAAAGTGCTCTAACACTGAGCTACATCTGTAGTCCTTGACATGGTTGTTGATAAAAAATATTTCACAAAACATTAAGGTGTTCTATTTACTGTCTTCATTAATTAAAAGAGAGATGCACTTTTTTATTACCTTACTGCCAGCATCAGATACATTCAGTGTCCACTTGGCACACCTTAGTGGCATTCAAAAATAAAATCGCATACTATTAAAATAATTTTATAACTTTTACAATTTTTATTTGCTCAAAGCATGAAGTAGATATAAGAGATAAATCATACTATTAGCTAGTACTCATTAAGAACAGTCGAAGGGACAACTATTTCTTGGTGGCCTGTCTAATTTAAATGACTGAGCATAGTAAAAATTGCCATCTATGTTAAGTGTAGATGGGACACATGTACTTTTTAGTGTTTCTTTTTTTAAACCAGATCAGTAATAATTGATAGTAACTACATTTGAGAAAGCACTTGTAAAACTCACAAATGTTAAACAGTGAACATAGGAATGCTTTATCAACAGTTTTTATTTCTAAAGACCCATATGGAGGCCTATAAAGTGGACTATAGAAATTTACTAGAGATTGAAAGACTGCATACAATACATGAGAAACTTCCAGAAGCACTGAGCCTGAAGATAATTTCTTACGTAAGTCAGAGTAGGTACACACACACACACACACACACATACACACACACATACACACACATACACCCTTTCTACAGTAACCACCAAAGTTCTTTATAGATAACAGAGAAAGTCTTTTAGGAAAGGAAATTTTATGATTGAAAAGTTTAACAGAAAATAAAAGCAAAGCATTTACTTAGGAGTAGATACAAATTTAGAAATTTTTAAGCAGTAGCAAATTGTGTGCACATAGCAAATTAGAAAAGAAAAAAATATATATATCTAACATTAAGGAAGAATGTGATTATGGAAATTTTTTAGGCAATGTTTGAATTTACTAAGCTGTGTGAAGTTTTAACAACTGTAGCAGATGACGCTAGTAATAATCGGTACCATATTTTGGTTTTCATGTGAAAAATGCAGCCCTCTCGAAATCACGCACGGTACAAAGGCTAGAAAGACAAATATCCAAGCCAGAACCATGAGTGAGATGCTTTGTTCCCAACCTCAGACCTTCAATCTACTAGGTATTGGAAAAGTTGCCAGAAGTATCTTGAAGAAATATCTGTATAATACCTGAACTGAAATTTTCCATAAATATATATATGAAAATAAACAGAATGAATATCAGTATAACTTCTTAATTGATATGTGATTTATTCCTCAACATGAGTGTACTGAGTCTAAACTTTTACTATTTTTCTTTCATACATAAAAAAGCCTCAAGCCAAATATGCATACATTTCAAATGCCCAAAAGACAATGGGACCAAACAGTACCTCCTCAGTGTCCTATTGTAAAGCTCAATTTGCACGGAAAGGACAGCATCAGAAGGGTGCAGAAGCAAGGACAATTCCCTGAGGGGAGGAACTGGAGATAAGTTTTAAGGTCTGTATATAATATACTAAGCACATTCAAAGATCTCCTTCATTTGATGTACAGGGGGAAAAGTTTAAAATGCCAACGTGAAGAATGTAAAACATGAAGTAGAACAAATAAGCAAGTCTATAAATATATAGCACGTTCTTTGCATTTGCTTACTTAGCAAATAAAGTGCTATTAAAATATTAAGCTAAAATATCTACTTTTTTTATTCTTCATTTTTACAAGTCACTTTATATAGCTCACTTTTTTTGTTGTTGTTGGTACTGGGAATCGAACTCAGGACCTTGCACTTGCCAGGCAGGCACTGTGCCCCTGAGCTAGATCCCAGTTCTTTGTATGTATCTCAGAAGATGGAAAGTTAGAGTAGATGACGCACAATTTAATTGATTTTAATATGATTATTCAAAAACTAATTATAAACAAGATAACAGATGCTAAACTTAGGCCACTCACTTTTATTTGGTGTAAGTAGAATGTATACATGAGTGTTTTATTAATAACATTTATTAAACGTGTAGTATCACAATAAATGAGAACTCTAGTTACAATAGAAATATATTGCTGGTTTTGATCTACCTGATTTATTTAACAGAAAATATCATTCCTATATATACCACATGCATCTTCCATTCACATTTTTAAAAGTTTTATTCTTTTCTTATTTTAAGAAATAGAAGGAAAACATATTATCACAATTTAAAAAGTTTTAAATACTTGTTCTTCTAATCCTTTTAAAACCTGCTATCTGTATCCTTTCTTTCTCTCAGAATAGTTTCTTTTTTTCTTGCTTGTTTAAAATTTTAAATTCACATTAGCATATGTAAGGCAGACAGCCAGATAGATAGATAGATAGATAGATAGATAGATAGATAGAGATACGTAGATATATATCTATAGATACATATACTCTCCTCATTGAAATTTCCTTAAGAAAAAACATTCTGTGAAATAAATTACTTTGAATATTTTAAGAATCTTAAAGATTACAAATACTCAAAGGTAAAACACTCTAAATGTGTCCCAATGTTGGAAAGTATCTCTATTTCTTTCGCATCGCCTGTCATTTATTTTAACTAATTAACTCAGGGATTCAGGTATTTTCTAGTTGTAGATGCAAACTTTCTCTTCTTTTAATCCTCCTTTTGATATCTTGCAATGTAAATACGTAAGGCATATAGATGATGATGTTCTAGGTATCTCGTTTGACTTTTCTTGTTGGTGTTGTTTACATCACCGGATTTTCCTACTGAGATACATCCCCAGGCCTTTAAAAAATTTTTGTTTTGAAATAGGGCCTCGCTAATCCACTAAATTGCCCAGCTGGGTATAAATTTGGAATCCTCCTACTTCAACACCCCGGAGTGCTGGGATTACAGGCATGTGCCACCGTGGTCTGCTGGCTGTAGTTAGTTTAGAAGGATCTGCTTAAGCAGAATATTTTCAAGTGATAGTTATCCTTTTGAACAATGCCTAGGATTCATTCCACTCTATTACTCAATTATCACTTTTTGTGACAAGAGTAAATCCAGAATTTAAGTTCATTATCCTTGCACTAATCCTCCTGCTATCACATCTCCGCATCACTACCTTGCCAGGGGAAAAGAAGCTTTTAAACACACACTCCCGTTCTGCCAAGCAGATACGTGAAGTGAGACACAATAGCTTCAAGAGACCAAATCAGTGCCGTGTTATTTAGAGTGTTCAGAATGTGAGTTTCAAATGAAGATGAGTTTTTAGTTTAATGTGTATCTCTTTTGCCATTTAAAGACTTGTTTCCTGAGCATTTTCAAGTCACACTATGATGATCTTTCTTTAAGAGAACTATTTATCTGATCTATTTGGACAATATTTAAATTTCTTTTGTCTTTAATGATAGGGAAAAATGGTTTATTCTTTCTGACAGATGGACAGACAGACAGACAGACAGATAGAAAGACGCAAAGCTATAATTTGCTTAGTAATGATGCACTCCGGGGAGAACGGTAGTAGCAGGTGCAGGGGGCGATGGGAGGGATGTGAGAGCAGCCAGCAGATGGGCCTGACGGTGGGAGGGACCGCCAGGTAACGGGCAGATGGACAGAGCAGAAGACATGCAATTCCGTATGAGTGCAAGTGGCGAGGCCAGTGGTAAAACTTCACACTTGGCATATGCAAAGAAGCTCACTGCATTAACTGGAATTTTTACTGCTGCTTTTTTTGGCCAAGTTGGGAAAAAAGGTTTCTAAAATCTACAGATGACATTTGGCTCAGAATTCTTCAATATTCCCACAGAAAAGACAGCATACTGTTCCTTCACAAATTATGCTGTTCTTCGTCTTGGTTCCCAAGTCTTTGGCAGTTCAGACTCACAAAATAATCATACATGTAACATCTTATCTATTATTTCATTTTAGAAATGTCTCTCAATTTTGTTACTAATCTGAGTTCCTTTGGCAATCACTTAATAGAATAAAATTAGACAGTGTTTCAATCATGGTATGTATTCAATGAATATTGGATAAATAAAACTATTCTGAGTAACATTTTTTAAAAAAGAAAAACATTTTGAATTTGTTTATAAATTAATCCATTACCCAGGTAAACCTATCACACTACCAAAGGTTTATGGCACATTTCCTGAAGAATTATTTGTTCTTTTACATGTATTTTATAGTTGTTGCCTACATGTTTCTGACACTTTTAATTAAATGTGAAAAAAGTCCCAAATTAACTTATCAACATGTACATTCATTCCATAAATGATCTATTAGCAAAGAAAAATTTAGTACAAAATATTTTCAAAACATTTTCATTGTGCTAAATTCTGAGTAGAACCAAATTACTAGAGTTTTCTAGACCCAATTTGACTTTCCCCTGTGTTGACACTAGGTCATTATTGAATAGTCTTCCATCTGCAATCAGAATGTCTGTGAAGACTTTCTAATTCAATAAACTATGTTTTTACAATACTCTAAAAATATAACCATGACAAGAGATTACTTCTTATAATTTTTGTGAAGAACTGTAGCAAAGCAAAGAGGGCAATTTATTTACAAAAGAAGGACAAGAGGACAAGAAGTTGTTGACAAAAGGAAATAATTGGAACTTTATATTTGATAGAAGGCTACTAGAGAAAATATACAAACAACCCAAACAAACAGCAAGAAAACAAGCCAATTAAAAAGTATAAAGGGATTAAGGGCTGGGGATTTAGCTCAGCGGCAAAGCACTTGCCTGGCAAGTGCAAGGTCGTGAGTTCGGTTCCTGGTACCAGAGAAAAACAAACAAACAAAAAAAAGTTTAAAGGGATTAGATGGCGATTTTTCATTAATAGGCATAGAAGTGGCCAACAGGAATTAGACAAATGCTTTACATTTTAAAATACAGTGTGAGGAGAAAGCAAATTTGAGATATCACTCACTCCTGTTGGGAAAGCCATTACTAAAAATTTAAAAATATACATTAGGCAATGGATGAATGGGAACTTTTCTGCTATTGTTTGTGGGCTTTTAAATTAATACAGGCCCTGTAGAGAACAATGTGGAGGTTCCATCAATAAAAGTAAAACCTTCACATGATTCAGCGATTATCTTTCTGCAAATATTCTCACTCTCATATTCGCTGCAGCATATTTCACAATAACAAAGACATACAATCGACCTCATCATTTATCAACAGATAATTAGATAAAGAAAATATAGTGTACACATACAATTATTACTATTCAGCCTTAAGCAAAATGACAGTTTTGTCACTTGTAACAAAATGGGAATGGAGGAGGTTATGCCAACTGAAATATAGCAGACACATAAAAACAAATACTGTAGGTATCTTATATATGTGGACTTTATAATGAAGCATGCATAGAAGAGTGGAACTGTGGTTACTACAGAATGGCGAGACACCAGCCAAAGATACAGTTTAAGTCAGAAAGTAGGCAAGAGTTATGGAGCTCACTTGCACAGCATGTTGTCAATAGTTACAATACCATATATTTGAAAATTTCCAAGAGCACATCTTAAAGGTTCTCAGTGCAAACAAGTGTCTGAGATGGTAGATAGGCTAGTTAGCTTGATTTAATCATTCCACAATGCATAAATGCATCAAAATTACCATATTGTACCTCATAATTTAAGCAAGTATTAATTAAAACCCAAGGAGCAGGGCAAGGAATCCCAACACAAGAAGTACGAGTCAGCTCTCCCTGCCAACCTAGACGAACAGAAGGCATGCAGGAGAATCTGCGCGTGTGCATTCTTCAGTCTGCTAGGTTAAAAAATAGACACTTTCCTCTAAAATGCTACTGTTAAGATGGCTTAACTACTTTAAAATATCACACCAAAATGCCTGTTTTGATTTTTTCCAGTGGCACATTTTATCATAACATGAGTTTTTGTGTTTCTGTGCGTTTCTATAGGACACAGATGTTAGATTTAAAAATGGAAATAAAATATTCAAATTTTATGTTTTGGGTACCAACTTCAAAAACTAAATTATAGAACTGTATACATATTTCTGAACAAAAAAGGGAAAAGTCTACACAATCTCCATATTTTAAACCATCTTATTAGTTTCAAAAATGAGAATATATTTTGAACTACTGAGTCTTATTTTTTCTAAATTTTTATTCCTCATATTTTTCACAGTTACAACAAATTTATTCTACAAATATTTCTCAATTTACAAATTAGTTGTTTTGATGACTGTAGATTTTCTTATATATTTTAGACTTTAGGAAGCAATTTTCCAAGACTAAAACTAGAGGGATCACCATGTCTATCAATATCTCGAGTTTCTTTTCTTTGACAACCAGATGCCTTTTTTCCCGTTTCCACCTCATGTTATCTCTTTGAACAGGCCCGGGAACACAGATTTTAAGATCAGCCCAGTGTTAGGTTTTATCAGCCTGACTATGAATTTCAAGACAGAGCTCTATGCACAATTTCCTGATCTACTTTCCAGAGGGAGGAGTGCTGTTCGCTCTGTGCTTGAGGTTGGAGCAGGGCTAGTGAGAGTGAGTTGGGCGCCTGGTTATGGGGAGGGAAGGGCTCAGCTGCTGAGTACTGGCCTGGGGACAGGTTTCCAAGGCACAGCAATACAAGTTAGGCCTGGGATCTGCAATGTCACACTTATTAGAAGTTACTCTTTTTCAATAACATAATAATTAACATTTCATATCTAAATGTATTAATTTTTTATGGAATAGTCTTCAACTCTAGAGATTTGATCAATACAGTTTCCTTTCCATGATCCTCAAGATTCTTTGAATATCTATCTGATCTCAAAATGACACTTCCTTATTGGGAACCAGCCATGAATGTCAAGTAGTGAATTTCCACTTTGCAGTCTCATCAAATTTTATTCAAGAAAAGGCTAGAACTCTGAGATTTAACTTACCTCTGTTTTTAATATACTTTTATCTAAAAATGTGATATATTAGGGTTTTCTTCGAAGCATGACAGATCTGACCTTAAGTAAAGAAGATTCAAAATGCAGTAGAGAAACTACTTTTTGCATCCTTTATATAATTGATAATCAATGTAGAAAACAGTGACTGAGGAAGACGATATGGCTTTTTAGGTAAAAATACTAGGTCAGTTCTTAAAAGCACTGTCATACATTAAATTAGACACAGCCTTCAGCATTCTACTACAATGCACGTTCTGTGGGTTCAACTTTTCAATCAGGTGAAAGTATAATAGTTTCCTCTTATCTAGAGCTTGAAGTCAACAGCAGTTCAGATGGAAATTTATGGAAAATGCAGATTCAGTTTTAAATTGTCTGCTGTTCTGCATGGAGTGGTGAAATCCTGAGCCTGCGCCAATCCCTAGCACGGGAATGAGAATCATCCTCGCCCAGTGTCTCCACACCTGGTGGCCTCTCCGCCCACTGGGCACTGAGCAGACATCTCATTAGCAGCTCCCCTGTCTTGGTATCACACAGCTTGTGTTCAAGGAACCCTTACATCTTATTTACTTTCTTATCGCTGATACACAATACCAACAGCCACAATTTAAAGGAGAAAGTTTGTACAAGTTTTAATCCATAGTTGACAGCTGTCAGAGATGAAAAAGGTCATGACATGCCAGGCAGCAAGCAGCCAGGCTCAAGGGAGGAGAGGATATATATATATATATATATATATATATATATATATATATATATATATATATATATATATATATATATATATATATGCCACATCCACAGTGACCCACCCATTCCTACCGGGCTTCTCTCAATATCACACCCAGGGACAAACCCATCAGTGTACTAATCCAGTACCACACACCCATGACTCTGTACCATACACAGTCACCTCCCCAAAGCCACACCTGTGAGCACACGGCCTTTTAGGGTATAAAGAACAGGGATGCAGCTATATTGAATATGTACAAAGACACATGTCAAGTGCTTAAATGAACATTCTTAATAATGAAAGCAGAAAAAAATGTATGCCAAGATAGCTAGAAACTACAGTACAACATAAATCTGTGATGGTTAAAATTCTGGGGAAGGATAAGAAAACTCCTGCTAGTTTTGAAGCTGTAGCTCAAACGGTCAAAGTTACAGCCACAGTGCAAGATTAGTCGTCTTCCTTCACTTCATTATGTGGCCCTTGTATTATCTTCCATCAGCACAAGAAGGCTAAACACAATGCAAAGTTATATTTTGAGAGCCAGGAATGGTGGTGCATACCTATAACACCAGCCCTCAGGAAGGCTGAGACAGGAGGATACCAAGTTCAAACCCAAATTTGTCAGCTTATGAAGTCCAATTTCAAAATAACAAAAAAAAGCTGGGATATAGCTCAGTAGTAAAGCCTTGGGTTCAAATCCCATTGAACCACACACCCACACCCACCACCCCCCCACACACACTCATTTATCTTTAATTATATTATATCATTATCATTGTTTTATTTTATTATGGATTATTATTTTAATCTATTACTGCACCTACTTTAAAAATTAATTTTATCTATGGTATGTGTGTGTGTGTCTATACAGTAAAACATTATGTCATAATCCTACATCCACAGTTTCTGACATCTGCCAAGAGTGTGACAATAGAAAATACCCAGCAGAGATAAAAGGGGGCTACTGATGAACTGAATCAGGGTCACAGGGCAAGGAAATAAAGGACAGGCTTCACGGGAACAGCACGGTTGATCGGTTTTCTTCTTTGGGTGTTCTCATGAACTTGGTTGCACTCCCAAGGATGTCCAGGTTTGAAAAAAGAAGTCTGCAACAGACTTACAAGTGCTGATGTTTGTGCAAGCTCTGGTAAATCATATGGCACTACACTAGCAGAGATGCAAATTTCCAACTCTATGTAGTACAACTTGCTTATTGATAGTTAACATTAATTGAGCTTCAAAAATCACACAGCTTGTTAGTACCAAAATAAAAATAATAATCATGTTCCCTAGTCCAACATTACTCTCATTATGTTCATTTTATTTTAAGATTGTATTATTTGCATAAGCATTAAGATGAGAATTTAAACCAAGTGTGGTGGTTCATGCCTGTAATCCTAGCATGCGTAGCTGAGGCAGGAGGATTGCAAGTTCAAGCCTAGCCTGCACTATTTACCAGCTTATAAGACCCTGCCTCAAAATTTAAAATGCTCATACATACATACAAATACAAATGAATGTAAGATGTAGCTCAGTGTGAAGTCATTGTGTTCTATTCTCCAGAACCAGAAAAAGGAAAAGGAAAAAAAGACAGAGGGGAAAGAAAATGAGAGAGAGAGAGAGAGAGAGAGAGAGAGAGAGAGAGAGAGAGAGAGAGAGAGAGAAAGTGAGCAGCAGAAACTTCTCATGCTGAAATGGTTGAATTTCCTGGATGCAACACGTAATGCAATTTTTCTAAATTTTAAAGTACTCTGATTTTGTTTAGACATTTGAAATAAATGATCTAGCCATCAGTGCCTATTTATCAAATGTAAATATGAAATAGAAAGTGCAAGACCATATTTAGCGAAGAAAAACTATCTTTTTGTCAAAATAAAACATCATACAACAAAATAACAATCTAACTTTAATAACAACTCTAGAAATGTTTCTCATCAACACTCTTTCAAGTGCTTCACTGCAGTGTGGCTAATCTAAATGTTTATATTCCATCATAGTATTTAAATATGAAGTTTTTGTATTTTGATGAATTTTTTACTTTACTAATAAAATACTAACACCTCAAGTTTTTTATGGTTCTATTTTTTGTCTTTTTAAGAAAGGGTCTCACTATGCAGTTCGGGCAGGACTTGAGCTCATTTTTGTACCCAGGCTAGTCTCAAACTCCCAAGGATCCTCCTGCCTCAGCCCCCCAAGTGCTGGGATCACAAGAGTGCTCCACCATGCCCAGCTGACACATCAATTTTTTAAACTAGGCTTGGTGGCTTGTAAAATGTAGATTAGAATGACTAGTGTATTTAATATGGTCTAAAATTAAGTGGAAAAGTCAGTTACTCAAAGCAAAAAAATACTATACAATGTCTCAAGCTACTCATCAAGGTCTCTTGTTTATAATGTTCATGTCTAAGTGGTAGCAGTTAAAATGTGGTTTTAGAGATGAATTCTGCTTGAAATTGTACTATGATATTTGCAGGAGTACAGAAAATAAAAGAGAATGAAAGTTATTGCAAACTAAATTACAGGAGAGGATGTAGACAAAAGGGTAGGCATTTGTCAAACTCGATATACTACAGAAGGGAAAAGTTCCTTGTTGATGAAAATTGGCTTTCCTACGACACATACATCACAGCAGGGTAGAAAATACCATGGATAAATATAGTGTTGTGTAATATAGTATTCTGAAAACAAATGAGAGAGACATTCTAAATACCATTGCACAATGGATATCTCACATGTGGCCTTTACTCTAATTTGTTTTGCTTGAGAGCATTATCCAAGGAGCTAGTAACAAAAATGACAATGGCTTCTCACAGTTGTGATTTCTTATAAAACATTTAATTTAGACCACACACAAATTTGGAAAGCAGCTCTGTAAGACTAGGTGACTCTCACTAACAATAATTTGGAAATATAGTTAATTACTTAATATGCATATGTCGTGTTATTCAAAATGTCTTCTAAAAATGTTGACTTGAAAGCTTAGCAAAGGTGCACATGTCAGATACAGTTCATTCATTTTGTTTACTGGACATTAAATTATTATGTTTCAAGTAATATAAAGAAATATGCTATTCTTTAGAAAAGACTACATAAAATACGTGATGATATCGTGAACATTATATGTTGTCAACTTACTCTCACAAACTAACTTAACATTAAGTGGTACCACGTAAGAAACACAAGTCAAAGCAAACATGAATTCCAAGCCTGACTATCCAATAAAAATCCCAGTAAATATATTTATATTAAATGTATGTATGAGCTTAATTAAAATATATTTAATTTGGTATTGAATTCATTTTTTTTCCAGTGTATATTGCCTCTAACCAAAACAGTGGGGAAATTTTGTTTAAAGACATTCTGACTACCTAATTTTCAGATATTTTGTCAATCAAAGTAATACAAGTGAAATTTTTTTTTAGAATAAAAACCCTGTTCAAATGCATTTTGTGTTCAAATAGTTAATTATTTTGTCGTAGTTTCAGGGCCAGTGAAAGTAAGAGTCAAAAATGTATCATTTGGATGGGCTTCTTCCATGGGCTTCTTAAATGTTAAATTTTATATTGTTCCAAACTTTACTCCCTTTTCATACAAATTTTCATGTTTTCTCATTTTGTTTACTTACTGTTAGAGTTCCATTACCGTTATGATCATTATCACACTGTTTTTACAACTCCTGTAAGAAATATTAGAGTGCAAGCTATTTGCAATCTGTTTGTATATGCCAAAATTTTAGAAAAACATGCATGGCAAATTTTTATGGTTTATACTTGAAGTTTAATATAGAAAATTTAAAATCAGTCATCAATATGAACACACAATGTAATGTGTAAGAAAAAGAAACTCTATCCCTTCAATCTCTCTCTCCCTCTCTCTCTCTCTGAGAAATATACACTATCATTTCTCCGGATGTATACATTAGTAAAATTTATTTGCATAAAGTCATAGGAGTGAAAGAAAATACAGAACATTAACAATTCTTCTTACCTCCTACTTTCATCATCCTAGATGATTTTCATCACTATTATAGAATCTGTCTAGATGTCCTTTCAAAGCCCCATGCGGTCATAGATGGGGCTTTTCAGAGGTAGCTGGATCTAGAATATGTGATGCTGGGATTAAGGGTGTGATCCTGAGACTGGTTCATAGTCTGATGCTAGGATTAAGCAAGTCTCACCTTGAGTGTGAGTGCTGCCCACCCTAAGGGCGAGTAGACTGAATAGAATATAAGGGACAGACAGAGGGCTGCTGTTGCTGCAGCTTGTTGTTTGGTGCTTGCTATTTTCCCACTTTACTGCCTTCTACCTGCCTTGAAATCGCTCCAGTGTTATGCCTCTCTGCCGTGTCATCCTGCCTTGGAGCCAGCCAATTATGGGCTGAAACCTCTACAGACTGTGAGCTCAAGATATCTTTCCTCCTCTAACTTTAGGTATTAGGTATTTTGTCTCATCAATGAGAAAAATGTAACTAAGTCAATAAGATTTTCTGAAAGTGTATTTTTTCAGATTGCCTAATTTTGTCTGACTAATCTCACATTAGGTGTCGAATTCTTACAGAAAAGAGGTTGAGGAAATACCATCTTTCCTTGATTCAGCATAAGTCTACAAGACTTTTCTAAACAGAAACAAAATATTTTGAATATAGAAGACGTGCACACCACAGACAATGTGTTTTTATGAAGCATGCCTTTTGATTTTTTCTTCATCTTTCATCTAAAATTTGTTTGAAGATCAAATGTGTGTGTGTGCAAAACAGTGAGTGAGAGAAACTTGTGAAAATATACGTAAGCCTTTGATCATTTGATTTATTTTATATATTAAAAACCCCTTTACTTTTACTCTAAATGTACTTTCCTTCTTTTTATTCATGGTTTTGCCTATTGAATAGTAAAGATAAATTCTAATTTATCTTACTAAACCAAATTTGGCGTATGTAATTTTCTCCTGTATTTTTGAGGTATCTCGTTCTTCATGTACTTATTTACCTTTTGTACTTCAGCATCTCAGATATGTGTATTCATTTCAGATGCCCATTTTTGGATTGGTGTTGAGGGGGACATTCAATAGATTGCGTTATGAGGTATAACCTCTTGCAACTCCAGGAACTTTGACCTTTGCTAGGTCATGTGATTGTTTGTTCTGGAGGAAATCTTGAAGATGCACAGTGTAAAGGAAATGAAAACAGGACCTTAGACCCAGGGGAATGCTGCTGGGAAGCGTGAGATGTTTTGCTAAGATGTGTCTGAAGGAATGATGAACATAAAGGCCAGGAAGGCCAAAGTACAGTCCTTGGGACAGTTAATCTATAATGTCCTCCCTGAGCTGCACATTTCCCCTCCCTGTTCCCATTTCTACTTTTTGGAAAGAAAAGACTGTAATAAGTAACTGGAAAAAATGACAATCAGGGTGTCAGTCCTGGACCCTGTGGCCCCCGATCCCATAACTTTACCTCTTTTGTTTCTTTTTCATCTGCTGCACTTCATTTTTGGCACCTGTCACCTCACGGAAACTAAAAGATTGGGTCTTTAAATTTGGGGGGTCTGATTTTTCTCAATTATTTATGTGTGCTGGAGAATAGTCCTTTGAGGAACAGCTGTCTAAAATTTTTCCCGCTCTGTGGGTTGTCTTTTCATCCCATTTGACTCAGCTATTCCCTTTCTTGATATCTTCTCAATAGATTAAAAGTATCATACCACAGAGATATATGCACACCTATCCTTATAGCAGCACAGTTCCTAATAGCTAATCTTGGAAACAACAGAAATGTACATCAACTGATGAATGCAGAAAAAATGTGGAATTTTTTGTACAATGGAGTACTACTCATCCATAAAGAAAGATACACTTGAGAGACCTACAGCTAAATAGATGGATGTTGAGACCATACTCTTACGTGAACTAAATCAGTCAAATGTGTAAATATCACATTGGTGTGAGAAATTGAAAGTGTAAATAACAACCAAAATGTATAATAGATATTGTGAAATAGGAAGAAATTATTCAAAAGGGGGAACTTACATAAAGGAAGGAAGGGAAAAGAAAAAGAATAAAATGGAAGCAAAGCTTTGTAAATGAGGAGGGAAAAGGGAGTTGAAGGGAGGGGAGGGGATTGCGGAAAAAGGAGGAATCAAGATATAACACATACAGGTACAAATTCTTTATGATAAATGTGATCATTATGTATATCTAAATGGTACCAACAAACTTAATAAAAATAACAAATTAAAGTTCTATAAGTATGCATTGACATGTATAGAAACATTTGAATTACAAATCTTCCCAATCAAAAAAATTTGATTAGAGAGTTGGAACTTTTAAGATGACAAAAGAATGGTCAGCTTTGCCCATCACTGTTTATGTGAATGAGAATAAATGCATAACTGACTAAATCATGTGATAAACAAATAGTGTGAATAATAAACACCACAAGGAAATCTCCTTTCAAGACTATATGATTGATGTCTGTACTTCTCATGCACAGGTGCTTTTAGAGATTTTAATTTTGGTGAACAGCTATTTCTAATTTTATAATGTTTGGGTTTAACTGTGAAGGCTACACTTACATGTTTTGTAATTTTTCAGTGATATGACAGTTTTCTTGTTAAAAGTAATTATAATGCTAGTGATCTTGCCCACATATAATATTAAATATCAGAACATTTTGAATAGAGATATTTAATAAATGAAACCTTCAATGTAATACTTTGAATAATGGACAGTACATCCCGGCAGGACATCTGTGTGGATAGACTGGACTTGAAAAGCACTATAAACCACCTATACCTAAATCTAATGTTCTATCTAATAATTTTTTTATTCTCTTTAATGGTTTGAACAATCTTCCACTCTTACATCTGCTAATCTGAGCAATGTAGTTGAAGATAGTATGGAATATAACAACCACTGTTAATTCCTTTCATTTTGTTTTGAAACCCTGTATCCACTTTTAATGTGCTTGCTTTGTTTTGTTTATGTTTGTGATACTGGTATGCTGCTATTGTTTTTCTTTTATTAGTCTCTTTAATGCATAATAAAGTACTCAGTAAAAATGTATAGCTGGGAAAAAAAATAGATACACTGGGCACATCTAGCAGTTGAATATGTATTTCTTTTAAAGCACATATGGATCATTGTCCAGGATGGACAACATATTAGGTTCCAGAGCAACATCCATAATTATTAAACATTATAATATGCAAGCTATCTTCTTCAATATGAAATAAAGCTAGAAATCAACAATGCATAAATTAGAAAAAAAAAGGAACACAAATCAAGCAATGCTCCAAACAGCAGATGAATTAAAGCAGAAACCACAAGAGAAATTAGAAAATAGAAACCAATGAAAATGAAAACACATGTACTGAAATCATGATAAGCACCTAAAGCGGTATTGACAGGAAAAGTACTAGTAAACCTCTACATAAAATAACAAAAATCTAAAAACAGTGCTATTAATTTATACGACAAGAGATGACAAAAATGTGCTAAGTATTATAAAGAGTAGGGCACAGGGAAATGAAGAAAATGAGAAAATTAATGGAACCAAAACTTTGTTATTTAAGAACATTTTTAAAAATGGCAGCCCTTTAACTAGACTGATGAACAAATACTGACAAGATGCAAATAAGTAAATGTCAGAGTGAAAGTGGGAACACTACGCCTCACCTTCCATAAGTGAGAGTATTATGAGACAACACTTTGAACAATTCTGTGTGCACAGACTGGATAGTTCAGATAAGATGGACCAAGTTTTGGACACACACAGCATTCCAAAAGTGACTAAGAGGAAGGAGAGGAAGGAGAGAGAGAGGAAGGAGAGGAAGGAGAGAGAGAGAGAGAAATGTCAAGGAAATGACATTTTAATCAGTATTTTGAAAGATGAGTAAGAACAGTTCAAGTGATGAAAGATGGTTGAGAATAAGGGAATAAATCCTTCAGCATTTTTAGAAATAGAATTTAGATATGACATGATCTTAGGATGCCTAGTAATTTATATGATACATAGTGCAATCTTAAAGTAATGTTATCAGAGTGATAACATTAGTTTTATGATCTGTCTTGCTTATCATGGCTTTTACAATTCCTACACCATGACTTACCTAAGGCAGATGTTAAATAAACAGCAGTTGAACAGATCAATAAATAAAAGAATACTTTAAGGAATATACGGAGAAGTGATATGTAACTGGAGATTTAATTTATTCATATGATATCAGTTTAAGTTAGCAAAGGGCAGTGTTGCAGGAGGGGGAACAGAAGTGTAACGTGTAAGTGTGGACTCACAGCCCACAGATCCATGTTTGAGAAAATGGAAAAAAAGATTTTGTTGAAGTTGAAGAAAAATGTGTGAAAAAAGAGATAAGTGTGGACGCTTATACACCATGGTAGTGAATTGTACCAAATCCTTATATCTGTGATATTCATAGCAGAGTTTTATTATTAGTACTGAAGCATGGAAGGGTGACTCCTCCAACAATATTTTTGAGAAAACCACTACATACAAGCAGAGATGTTGAAAGGCCACTGCAATCACTGAGCAAGCAGATAAGGTAGCTTGGGCTTAAGTAATGTGATAGAAGTAGAAGAAACAATGATGAAAGATTTTAGAAGATAGAATCAACAAGATCAATATCAAAACAACGCCAAAATTTTTATACATTTGCTAGTTATTCTAAAGGATTTTGTCATTTAGATTTATTTTAGCCCCTGAAATCGGCATGGATATATTTTACCCCTGCTACATACCTTCTTGTATCTATGCTTAATTGAATAAGAATTCTCTTACAGCCTTAATCCCTAAGATCAAATGCATCTCAATCCAAAATGTCAGACGTACACATATGGCTGATTAGCTGACTAAGATTCCTGGATACCTACAAGCTACCTAAAAGTTACTACTGATTAAGCTGTTGATGCAAGAAAATGCAGACTTGCGGGTTACTAGTGTTATCTGCTAAAAATCTCAGGGGTTCTATTACTTAGCTCGTTATACTGAACTTCTCAATATTATTTTACTGTCATATGTAAATAGTTGACTATTCTATGCCAAATGCAACTGTAATAAGTAAGCTATATATAATTAAAGTATAAAGCTGTTTTCAGTGGGAGGGTTAAGGAGCAGTATGTGACTTTGTCAGAGCTTGTCGGACAAGCAGCATAGGAGCAATGCGAATGATAAAATGCAAGTCATCCTGCTTAATTTGCAAATCCTTCCAGTTTGTTCCTGTTGTCAGCACTGTCTTCTCTTACGGAGGCAGATGTTTTGCCAAAGGAAAACAAATCAAGACACTGAAGGAGGTGGAGGGAGAGGAAAGGAGAGGAGGGGAAAAGGATAAATAAGAATTAGGATGTTTTGTACTCATGTACCAAAGCCACATGAGGAACATACATACTGCACACATATCCTAATGAAAAATAAAAATTGAAAAACAAATAAACATCACTCAGGAAAAACGTGTGCCTGTGTCAGTGGAAGGCAGAGATCAAATGATCCAGAACGTCTGTCCATGTGTACTTTCTGGGATTCTTAATAAATTGAGTCAAAAGAACATGGGATCTACAGGAAATCAAGGGGCAGTAAGTACATGAACAGAAAAGAGGTCAAATAAGGATTGATTTTAGACCATCTTTAATTTCAGCATTTTAAAATTTTATTTTTGTTTTAGTCAGTGAATTCACATGGAAAGGCTGTCAAATATGCCCTCCAAGGACTTGAGATTAGTCTATAGTTCTGGAAAGACAAGGCTCTTCCAAGCTGTCAAATCACATGTTCTTTATTTTATTTATGTGTTGTATTTCAAAGATAAAAAAACCTAACCAAACAACAACGAAGAGAAAATAAAAGATCTACACTTCGGAATTGTGCTGTGAAACACACTATCACAACCACAGAGATCCTAAAATTTGTTCACAGACAAACGAGCACCATGCAAACAAGTTCTCAGTTTTACAAGGACGATAGCCACATGAGACAGACCTAGTTTAAGGACTTTGGGGACATCATAAGCTTTGCCTTCCTGAAATTGAAAATCTGTCCGTTTGTTTTTCAATCAAGATCTCCTAGAATAGCACCTTCCAAGGATCCTGCATAGCAACTGTTTTGAAAGAAAAGTCAATACTAGGCAAGATTTTATTGAGTAGCAGCTATAAGGTCAATAAGATCTTTAAAATAAAGTGTATAGATTAATGTAGCCAAATTCTGAACCTCCCTGGAAGTTGATTAGAAACAGGATTAATGAAAAGCCTACAGTACTCTACAAGTACTGGAATTCAAATTGATTATACCAAGACAAGTTACACAGGTGTGTGCAGCCCTATCTACTTCACTCACTGTTATTAGATAAATATAACACCACCATTTAGCTTTCCCTGCTCAAAGCTACTTATTCCATGTCAGTTCCCAGACTCAATTAGCATTTATGCCTAGTGAAAGTTCCCATACACTGTGCTTTCTTACTTGCATTACATGAAATAAACATATATCTCTACTTCTCACCTTTTTAATCATTCCTTCTATAAGCATTCACCTTCATGTCTTTGCTCCTGTGAGTACATATATTTGTGCAATCACAAGAAAATGACAACTACAAAACATTCATTGATATTAAGCTGGACTAAGAAATAAAAACAAATTAATAGTGTACTGTAATCTTTAGTAAGGAAGGAAAGTATACAGACAGACATAAAACAAGAGAAATTACATAACAGTAATTCAAATACTTCCTACATGCAAAGTTAATATAATGATGATAAATTTGTTATACGTGTGTGTGTATGGATATATATGGCAAATATTCCTAGTCTTATTTTCTCACAAAAAAACTCAGAAATATTAATACTAACCTCATTTCCAAAGATAGGTATTCATTTTTAAACATATGAATTAACAATTTTACCTCCTTTAATATATCTAATCTATAATGGTCACCATTTACCTTGACTGTTAGATTTAGAAAAACATTACAGTGTGTTAGGTTGCATATATACTGTCCCTCACTTTATTTTTTAAATTAAGATCATCATTCTTAAAAGCTACATAATAAATAAAATGTAAACCTCAACTATGAGGACATTATATACATTGCTTAGAACGTTCTGTTTTTAACTTGTACAATGATAAGTAAACATTTAAGTAAAATCTAAATTTTCTTTTAAAATTTCATTCAGATACTTGTATTTAAGAATGATGTTTAATTAATTGTGTCAACTTTCAGCTGTTTTTAAGTAAAGCAAAAATATTTAGTTTGAAAAGACCATGAAAATTTGATTAATTTTTCAAAAGATCTTCACCACTGACAAAGTTGTACTTTAAATCTGTTTTGATAGTAAATCCTATAAATCACATTCATAATGAAAATCTGACATACTTTTACCACAGAAGTTGGTGATATGTGTTTAAAATTGTTAACATTTTGAAATCTCCCATTTTTATATCAGGGCATTTGTTTCCCTTATCACACTCATTGATGTAGAACCACCTCAACTTCGCGGCCTGAACTGCAGAAGATGCAGTCACTATGACCACCGTTGTGATATATCAGTGTCAGAACATGGCACAGGGAATTCGGGACCTGGACAATTGGTCCTAGAGGCACAAATTTACATTCTTTTTCAATTGTATAAGATTTAAAGTTTGAGGTTTATGTTAAAGAAAAATACCTAAATATGACTTTGAGCTTAAAACATAGATGACTCAAAATAACAGATTCATCCTGGTATTTTAGGAAGAGTATTTACATTTGAACTGTCAATTTCTACTACCAGTCATTTGAGTAAAAAAACAAAACAAAACAAAACAAAAAACTCTCCTTTAAGGGGAAGAGAATTACTTTAATACAAAATACAATCTCTGCAGTTGAGAAAATTACCGTCTGCCGAGGGATAGTATTAGCTGAAATGCACTTAAATAAATACTCATATAAAATTTTCTAAGTCACCAGGAGGACCACAAAAGAAAATCGATACATTTCTTGCATAGTCTGAGAAATCGTCAAGCCTCCACAGAGGAGGATTTTTGAATAATTTCTTGTCAGGTGGTCATAAACTGTCAAGGATTCTATGTGCATGCGGTGAAAGGAGGACGTAAAAGTGGCTTCAGGATAACAGGAGAGACAAAGGCAGAGAGAAGGGTAACAGATGTGGCACTCAGGGAGGACAAATGTCTCAGAGCATGTGGGCCTGAACAGAGTGAGCACAGGTGGGGAGAAATGATCTATGTCTCAATATGCCAGCAGGCTACAGAGGAAAAAGCCCTATCACTCAATTTCTAGGTAAAATTATGTCTCTCGGTCAGGTTTTTGACTGACACTGAGGGACTAAGTAAAATAAATTACCCGCGTTACTTTCTGAGGCTCTGTCTTACACACTTTTCTCCTTCGTAGGATACAATACCTGACAGCTACAACATAAGGGAGAATTTGATTTTGGTTCCCAGATTTTAGACATTTATTTCAGACTTTACTGGCTCCAAGGCAGGAAGGGATGGTAGAAGGATCTGGCCGAGACAGCTATTCACTTCTTGGTGACCAGGAAGCAGCGAAAGAAGGCAGGACCCAGGGAGCGAGATCCACCCTTTGAGGTCACACCCCTGTGAGCTCCCTTTGCAGCCAGACCCTGCCTTTTCACAGAAAGTCAGCTACCTCACCTCTATGAATAACTTTGCACAAAGCTTGCTTATAGGCTCGTGAAGCCTTTGGGAGATATTACCAACCTAAGGCAGAACAATGAATTCATTCATGAATACTTGAATATCCTTGTAGATACTTTTTTGCTCATTCATGGATAGTATGCTCTCAGCCATCATTTGATAAATGCTGAATAGGAAAAAAATGGGCATGCCACCTTCATATTAAAATTTAATATATGAACATCTCAGTAAGTGCATTAATATTAGACAAAATATTTCTAGAAAAAAGCTCTAGATACTCAAACAAGACATATAAATAAAAAAAGTGCTTTCTACTCTCTAGAATAAAATTCTAGAATAGATATAGTAATGACAAAACAAAAAAATGAACTGTTTTTGCTTCTTTTCTTGGTTATTTCCCTTAGTTGAGATTAACCATAATTTACTATTAATAGTACTGTATCTTTAATCTATATATCTATTTCATTTGGCTACAATTTACTAACATATCTACTTACTCACCCTTAATGCTACATGTTTCTAGAACAATATGTGAAAGCTATTTGTTTATGCAATTCAGAAAATAATACACTTATTGTAATGCACCGAACAGAACTAATTCAATAGGATAATAAAGATTACAATGCAACCGATGAATTATGCCAACAGATATTTTGGATTTGTTAATACAATATTTAGAAACAATATTAAAATGAAAGAGAGACAGAGAGAGAGGAAAAAGAAGAAGAAAGTGTAGAGCAAAAGGGG
>NW_004955440.1:8088975-8125299 GCF_000276665.1 Chinchilla lanigera
AAAGGAAAGGAAAGGAAAGGAAAGGAAAGGAAAGGAAAGGAAAGGAAAGGAAAGGAAAGGAAAGGAAAGGAAAGGAAAGGAAAGGAAAGGAAGGGAAAAAGGGGTGATACTGATACAAGAATTTCCATAAGGGAGCTTACTGAAATACTCTCAGATTCATTCACATATGTTACTGAGAAAAAGAGTTTAACTGGGATGGGGGAAAGGAGAACTGAAGAAAGGGGGAAAACATATGTACATGTATACAAGATAGCTAAGACAATTGTACCACTAATTTCTGTTGGTTTATTGAAAGGAACACTTAATGCTTAATTTTTTTGATCAATTTTGCATGCTTATATCTGGTAACCTGAATAACGAATTTGAAGACAACAATGTGCAATGTAACAACCATTGCTGAATTCCTATCATCTTATTTTGAAATTTTGTATCTTTTTAATTCTTGTTTAGAGGCTGGGGATTTAGCTCAGCGGCAAAAGCGCCTGCCTGGCAAGCACAAGGTCGTGAGTTTGGTTCCCGGTTCCAGAGAAAAACAAAACAAAACAAAACACAACAGAAAAATTAAATAAATAAGTAAAATAAATCTTGTTTAAATGTTTGTTTTCTTTAAAATAAAGAAAAGCAAAAATTTTTTTTTAAAGAGTTCAAACATATGTGTGCACCAAGCTCAGTCACCATACTGCAGACCAGTGATAAAAATGTGCTTGATTTTTTTTTAATGTCAAGCAGTTAATTCCTAGCTGGAAAAGTATGCAAATTGGCTAACCCTTTCATTTCAGAATCAAACCATATACTCACTGCAAAACTGGGGATACCTGATAGGTTTTTATTTATATCCCTTTCATTAAGTGGAAATTGAACCATAAAGCCTAATCAATAAATATATTAGACAAGGTCAGGCGCATTCAGGGTGGTATGGCAGTAGACCCAATAAATATATGAAAATGAAGAGTGCACTCATGAAGAACCCAGAGAAGGAGCATTGGATTAAAATTAAAGGTTCAAGAATGACAAATAACTTTTTCTAGAGATACAGTATAAATACATTCAGTGAATAATGTTTATCCATACAAATATTTATCTATATTTCATTCTGAATTGTAACAGGATTGCCAAATTTGGTTACAAAATCTGGCTCATGAGATACTCACCATAATAGAAAGTCAAAGAAAAATTAAAACTTGGACAAAAGATGGCCAAAATT
The DNA here is from genome assembly GCF_000276665.1 of Chinchilla lanigera. Taxonomy (NCBI): domain Eukaryota; kingdom Metazoa; phylum Chordata; class Mammalia; order Rodentia; family Chinchillidae; genus Chinchilla; species Chinchilla lanigera. The sequence goes on from NW_004955440.1 coordinate 8,090,180, forward strand.
TAAAGTGAGCATAACCCCAGAATATATAGAAGTACTTAACACCCGTAATCAAATAAATCGGTACATCAACACTTTTTAAAACAATAGCTGTGACAAAGTGCTTAAAGACAATCTCTAATTTAATCCCCACCTCTATTTTGTGAAGTAGCCACTATCATTGTCCTCATTTTACAGATGAACTAGGTTCTCACAGAAATTAAGTTTCAATAAATGTCATGGCTGGCAGGTGGTAGAGCTAGGAATAGAACCGAACTCTGAATCCAGAATCCATAACATTTTCATATCTACAAATGGGTGATATGCCAAAACTAAGGACTGCTGTGCATTTAAAGTAATAATACAAGTAATAAGACAATAAAGTAATAAGATAAGGAAGCTATCATTTACTGAATGCCTTCTATGTATGAGGGACATTTTATCTACATTGTTTTATTTTCATCATCATATCAATCTTATGACAAAAGTACAGTTTCCACTAACTATATAAATTCCTTAAGGTTATAAATCTAGTTATGACAGAGCTTGGATTCACATATAAATATTTTTGAAACTCAAAATCTGTCCTCTACTTAGACTACTGAGCTACGGAGGTAACTAAAGTAACTAATATTGTGTTACTAATATTAGTAACAATACCTATTTAACAATACTTGTTACTAATATTAGTAACAAGTAACTAATATTGCTACTATTGAAGTTAAGAGCTAGGGGTGGCTCAGTATCGGAGCTCCTCAACTGGCATGCACCTGGTCCTAGGTTTGATCCCTAGCACTGAAAAAATAACTAAAGAAAGTTAAGAAAGGGGTTTTTTTGACAATCAGTGATTTTTTAATGAAAAGATGAGGTTGGCGTAGACACACATAACACCCAATGAAGACATTAGCTCTAAATACTACAGCTGATCATTGCAATGGTATCACAGAATCCAAATACTTTGTGTTGCCTACATTGTGTTTAGAAATCATCAGTATTGAGAAATCATTATAGTTTTTGCCTCAAAATATTCAGTAGCCCTTTCTCTGCTCATAAAAATGACAATAGCTCCCTGAGCTCTGCAGTACCAAGGCCAATTACCATTGCCTACAAGCCATGATGTCCATAACGTGGCCCGTAGTTATCAGTCAAGCTTTTCATGCAACCATTGCAGTGTAAATGCTTCAGTCCACGTATAGTACTCCTTCTCTGTATTCAGATTCCTTTTATCATCGTAACTTTTCTTGCTCAACTTCATTTTGAAAAGACTACTTTATTCAAATCATTTTAAAACTAGTAGTTTCACAATGTCTTTCAGTATCCTGTAGCTTTTCTGGTATGCCCACAAAAGTAACAAAATATCCCCTTCCTGGCATTAAAGGACTGATTTATAATCATCCCCTTGACTGAGATAATACCTCTGATACTAGTTTCACTTATCTGCTTACAATTGTCATATAAACAGTTTCATATGACACATGAATAAGAAAAACTATCATACAGACACTGCAATTGATAGTTACTACCCTTTTATAAACAGATGTGTAGATTAGAGTGTATCCTCTATGTAGAATGTTATTATAGTTTGGGAGTACTCTTTTTTTTTAAATACACCCATTTTTCTAAATACATCTTTGTTAAGTTTGTAAGAATATTGAAAACATTACCTCTACCCATCAGAAGACACGATGGTATTTTGAGGGTCTGTACTGAGCAGATGGTCAATGTCTGTAGCCAGCACACCTGCCAGTGTTATGTGGCATTTGCTTCTCCTAACAATACATACATCATCAGTTCCCACACACATCTCAGACTGGAAGTCATTCTCACATTGTCATCATTATTTGCTTCTATTTTCTGACAAGAAAGACAGTCACGGATTCTAAAATATGTGTTTTTCAGCTAAGAATAAACTTGGAAAATCCCTGGGCTTTGAATATATAATTTGGAAATAATAAGTAATTTCTTTCTCACATTTTGACACAGTGGGGAAAATATCTGGCACTGATATATGTTACAAGGGTTACAGAGTAACTTTTTTTTCAAGTACTCTGTGCTTTGCTGGAGGGTTTCCTACTTAGATTTCTGTCCAGTTGACCATTTTTTCCCTTTCTAGACCATACAGTCAGATGATCCTCAATAATTTTTTCAGTTTTAATCAATCTTTGAATATTTTTTTGTTTTCTACTTTAATTTTAGAAAAATCATAAAAAATTAGTTACTATTTTATCACTAAATAATGATCAACTGTAGGTAACAAACAATTAACATGTGATACTTTACCCTTCAATTATGTGGTTCCTTAAACTGCAGCTAGCTATACTTTAGGTTGAATCTGAACAACACAATCTGATTTGTTTTTCTAGCTTTCAAATAATAAGTTTGTAGTCATAATTTAGCATGAACTTATTTGGTGGTTCTATTTTGATCCAGAACCTAATGTTTTTTCCTTCCCATTTTCAAACTGGTATAAATTTTCACTAATATTAGAATGATATACTGATGCCTATGTTAGGTGGACCAAATCATATCTATAGAATGAACATTAATGTGAACTTTAAACTATACAGAGCAATACTATATATTACTTCAATATACTTATTAAGTGGAAATAATTAAATGTGATACAGTGTGGGATAAATCAAAGGAGATGTATTGATTTCCAAACATTTGAATAGATTTTCACAGAATTATTTCTATTAAGTGTTTGAGATAAATATCTTAGGATCGTACTATAGAAATAAACATTTTGTAATTTGAAAATCAAGGTGAACCAAAGATATGCCTTTATGTATATATTTCTTTCACTACAGTGTGTATTAGAATATTATTATACATCTAATCAAATAATTTGGAAATTTTATATAGTATTGAAGAGGTTTGTAAGGTCATTGCAATTACTTAAGAGAGGGGGTATGCAGTAATTTCTTCATTTGCATCTGACCATTTCTTTCCAACTTGACTTATTAACATTTAAAGGTTTTATTGAGGCATTTCAATATGACCTATTCCATTACACAAAATTATAAATCTTCAGAATAATGCCCTTAGGCATATGGAGATACAGCAAAATCAAATACTTATGAGATCTTGATAAATTCTATTATTTCTTCACTCCCATCTAACCATTTCTTTCTAATTTGACATATCCTCATTTAAATTTTGGTTCTGAGCTAGGGAATACAATGATAATTAAAGACATTAAAAAACAAGTAAGTGTCCTCATTTTCTGAAATTTTATGTAATAATGGTATGAATTAAGTTATTTCTGAATTATGTAGAATTGAATGTAAAAAATGCTTTAAGGCCCACTGTCTAAATTCTAAGTTAAAATTTAAAAAACAATCTATTATCAGTTATATATTTAGAAAACAAGTGTATTTATTAAACACTTTTGACCCAAGAAGTACCTATTCTTACATATTTTTTAAAGACTCCTTTGCCAAAATTTCTTCAAGAAAAATTATCAGCCGTTGCTGGTAGGAACATCAAAAAATTGCAAAAAAAAACTACTTTTTTTTCTTTGCTAAATTTGTCTCTGAATTTTATGAGAGTCAATAGGGCACATAATCTTGATTGTTTTATTGTGAAATTTCTGGCTATTTCATTTAGATTAGGCTTTAATTTAAATGATAACTAAAGTCAACAACTATTTGTCTCAGCAATTTTACTGAGCTTTTATCTAAGCATCGGAGCAATTCTTTAGTGGTTCATGAAAATCAGATTAACTGAGAATTATTTCAATGAGATAATTATATTTTGGCCTTAAACATTTTCAGGAGCTTCTAGTCATTTATGATCAATGCTCTGTTTGGATTCTTTCAAAGTCCATAATTCCACTTTTTGCCATAATTTTTTTTATCTATGAAATATTTCAGTAAAAGATTTTTATTATGTGGATAATACAGTTCTCTCAAAGATCATTTTAATGCAGTTTTGTTTTATCCCCTATTTATGTATATCAGAGTTATATTTTATCTCTACCAATTTCTCCCCACAGATAACATATCATTCTCATCTACTTTTGATTTCATTCCAAATGTTACAACCATCTTTTGGGAATACAGCTACTTCCCAATCCATCAAAGGAATAAGAAAACATCCTTGTTGTTTTCATCCTTCTTTTGTCTTGTTCTTTTACATCCTATTTTTGTAACTCCAAATCCTTCAGGTATTCTATACACAGTGGGTGCTGTATAAAAAGAAGGTCAAAAAAAGTCGGATCTATGTCTAAGTCATTAAGTCATAAGAAGTGAAGATAAAAATAAAGTACTTGCCAACACAATCTTCCAGCTGCATTTCATCTCAAACATATGTGTATTTAACTAGTGAAAACCCCATTCTCCAGCACTTAATATTGCAGGCCCACAGCTACTTTTCATGCTAAAGCGTATGATTAAAATTTCAAAAACCACTTGTAAATTTCTGATACAATGAAAATTAAAGTACAATTGATTTTATTTTTCTTGCTTTTGAATTGTCACGTGTACTTCAGTGTATTTTACAGAAGTTACCATTAGTTATCAGAGTAATAATTCCAAAAACCAGAGTGGCGACGAAAGAAGTTAGTATGGGTTAGAAAGAATGATGAATAAGTTCTAAAGAATCTGACATTTGCATTTGTTATGCAGTCTAGATTTGTATTAATGTTTTGTGTGATAGAGCTTATTTTTCATTTTCTGAAAATGTAGGTTTCAGAGCTGAGAAGTGGTAACCAGCAGTAACATTCTGGTGGAAAAAATACATAGGCAATCAACACATTGAAATGATTTTGAATATATAATAACAATTTGAAGCAAATGGATAAAGTATCAGTTCTATAGTTGCATCCATACTGCCGTAAAAGACTTAGAATAAAATTTATAAAGCATGAATCCTGTTTAGGGACAGTATTTCTTTTTCTTTCTTTGTGAGACAAGCTGTCACAGTGCTGGAGTTCTCTCTCAGCCGCCTAAGCACCCCGAGGTATAAGTCTGAGTCATTGCACCCAACAGTTTCAGTACCTTTGTGTGCTTCTAACAGTGAAATGCAAGTGATCGGGTTAAGTGTATAAGACAGGGAAGGAAGTGCTTGCTATCTTCCTATCTGAGGGCAGTATCTTTATTAAAATAAAGAACAATTTTCTTGAGTGGAGGTGTTTTTGTCAACTGCTAAAAATATGAAGGGAAGTCCATTTTGTCTTTGTTAAGTTTTAAAAAGAAAATTAGGTCATTCTGATCACAGTAGTAGACTTATACTATACAGTGGATTTCTCTTGTTTAGAGCTACTAAATAATTGTTTTGGGGCTGGGGATTTAGCTCAGCGGCACAGCGCCTGCCTGGCAAGCTCAAGGTCATAAGTTTGATTCCCGTACCGGAAAAAAACAAACAAAAACAAAAAAGAAAGAATAACTATTTTTATAGCACTTTGGAAAATACAAAATTTTAGAATAGTTACAATTTCAGAAGGAACAAATTTTGGAAAATAGCACATAAATTCTAAACTATTACTGATTTGATTTTAAGAAGATTCCACAGTATTAAAATGAGTGACATCAATACTACCCTGTAATAATTTAGTGATACATAATTTATTGCACATTGGGTGCAAGAGAAATAAGAAAATAATTATTTATTAAGCATATTAAGCATACAATATATATTTTGTAGTCTACATACAAGTAAAAGAGGATTTTTGTTTAATGAGGAGTGAAAATTATCAATAAAACCCAAGTGTAGTAGGCCACTCATTAAGAAAACGTTATCAATATAAGCCTAAAGTTTGCTTAATATAAGGATGAATGTCTTTACCAGTTTGCTGTTAAAATACTGCAAATAAGTAGGTATTCATAGCTGAAATAATGATTGTTAAAAACTGAGCTTATGTTGTGATGTTTCTTACAGTAAGATCATATACATGGCCAAGTCAGAGTATTTTCTCTGAATTTTAAAATTTAAAACAAAAAATCCTATAGTGTATTGGCTCTTCTGACTGTAATTAAATCAATGTGTTTCAGCTAATTTTTAGTTTTACTCCCTGTAAAAGCCTTCCATTCAGGCTCATTTGAGGAACCATGTACTGTATCTCAATGAGGGTGTGAGTCTGCAATCACTAAAAATGCACCTTCATTGTATATATTTAAAATTCTGTTAGTTATACAGATATAAAGCATATTTAAATATTAATATTTTGCTCAAATTCTTATAATTTCCCAACTGTACATCTACAGTTTTGACTTCCATCCTTAAGCAGATAGTCTTATTTTAATACTCTTCCACATCACTGAATCTCGGAAAAGGAGAAAATAAAATGTTTCAGGAATACTAACAAAATCGTATTTAATTTTCACACTTGAATGGTTCATTAGCCATATGGAGTAAGTGTTAGTTATCACTATGTATAGTTTAGGATATGGTCAAGGAGTAAGTCATAGGAAACTCAAAATTAAAGTAAAAATTCAAAGAAGAAAACTTAAAAATCTATTTAACTGGACACCGGGAACAAGTAGATGTCACGTGTAAATGGCTCCAATGGGTTTTACTTTATATTTTTAATGAATTTGAAAAAAGAGATGGAGCTTTGGGGCTGGGGATTTAGCTCAGCAGCACAGCGCCTGCCTTGCAAGAGCAAGGTCGTGAGTTCGATCCCCGGTAAAAAAAAAAAAAAAAAGAGATGGAGCTTTTTCTTAGAAAAGCCCCAAACTCTAAGATTCTTAAGACAAACTTAGAGTAACACTTTAGATACTAATGTCCTTGAAACAGATACAACATTGCTTCATAAAGTGCGAAGAACAGTGTGAGAACAGAATCTCAATTGGTGTTTGGCAGCGTTGAGACTTGCGTAGATGAAATACGAAGCTTCAGCTTCTTTTGAACATTTGCAGCTGTGAGCCAGTGCATGTGCATGAGGGGGTGTGTGATCCTCGCTTGTTAATGCAGTTGACCCAAAAGATTCACTTTTCTTTCCTCTGACTTCCAGTGTCAACAACTGATTATTATCAGAGACAAGAAAAATAATGGAATATAAAGCACGGCTGATCCAAACATTACTCTAAGTATGTCGAGAGTAAACATATAAGCTCAGTAAAAGAGCCCTAGAATGTACTGATTTGTGAAAATCATAAACGGAATGTTATGAGAAGAATTTTTAAAGTACTTTTCCATGAGAAGAGTTTGATTTTGAATGAGAACATAAATAGCACAAGCTCTTCACTCAATTTCCTATAAATAATTGTACCTCACTTCAACTATCTTGAAACATGAAAAGCACTATTGTGTTATTTTAAATTTACCTTCTTTTCCCTGAAATTAGCAATCCTAAATCACATAGGGCTAATCAGCAGGTACTGGGCAATTTTATCACAACAGGCAACTATTTAGAAACTGTAAAACTGTCGGCTTTAGTTTATGATGTTAATACTTAAATTTCTTTTCCACCTGGACCAAGATTATGATTTTTAATTCCAAGGCAGACTGACCTCTTCATCTAAAAAGCTTAAAGCCCTGTTGAAGTCATTTTCTTAAGTTAATCAGATTTCCACACTGGGGCTCCTCTGCAGGAAAGAGAATTCATACAAATGATCTCTTTTTGCACCTGCAGTTTCACTTCGGTTCAGAAAAGCCACATGCAGTAATTTATTTTCATAAAGAATTCTTCTTGATAAGTGCAAAGGTAACTTTCCTAAGCAGAAGAGCTCTATGCTGTAGAGGATAGGTGAATAGTTTTGTCAACTCTATTATTGCCATAATCAACTACTATGTTCTGTCATGTTTTTCTGTATGTCCTACATTCAATGCAGCTAGAAAGGTAATCAGGAAGTTATTATTTGTAGTTTTCCATAATTGTTAAAGTATACTTGTCTCATCTACAGCCTATTTCTGAAAATAATTTTATTCATTCTACCCCGTTAGAGCATTCCTAAAAACTGGGGGAGAGGAAAAATAAGAATTAAAAATAGAGCAATGACATAGAAAAACCCATTTAGGTAGAAATAATAAGACTCTAACCCTTTCATATTACAAGATAGGGTCTACATAAGGGAGGATAACAGAATCCCAACGATAGCCACATCCCGATTCTAGAATGTGTGAACAAGTTGCTTGAACAAGGTGCATGAGAACATGTGATTATGATTAAAGACTTTCATAGGGGGAGAATAATGTCCTGGAGTATCCAGTTGACCGCATGAATCGTTAGAAGCGGAGAGCCATCCCAGGCAGTGGTGAGAAGACCACGCAGTGTGGGGGCCTCTAGAAGCTGAAACAGATTCTGGTCTCAACCTGCAGACAGGAATGCAGCCATGCCAACAGTTGCAACTTACACCTGGGAAATTGCATTTTATTTGTGACTTAACAGAAATGTAAGATCATGCATGTGCATTTTTCTAAACTGTTAACTTTGTGATAATATAGATAATAGAGCAATAAAACACATATAAAGTTCAAATTGGAAACCTCACACCCATACTGTTCTTACTGAGATCTAACAAAAATGAAATAAAATAAAATAAAATTAAATTTAAAAAAAAACAAACTACGAGGTAATCATGCTATTTGAAGACTTCAATACTAAAAGACGTTGGGAAATAGATGCTTAATTCTTAGCATTTCCCAGTGTCCCTTCCAATAGCACTTGCTATCCATGACATACGCATATTGTTCAAGCTAAGTAAATGGGACCTACTCTTCAGTGCATTTAATTTTTGAGCAGCAATCAAAGAAGAAATAGAGACATGAAAATATTTTCTGAAGTCTAAATTTAGGCCAATCCCAGCACTTGGGAAGCTGAGTCAGGAGAATCGCTGTGAGCTTGAGGCCCGCCTGGGCTACATAAGCTAATTTGAGGCCAGCTTGCACTACACAGTGAAACTCTGCTTCAAACCATGTTCCCAAAAAAGATAAATAAAATAAAATAAATTTAGGCCAAGAACTAGTCCACTTTATATGCAATGTCTTTTAGATTCTTTAAAATCAAACTTTTCTGAATACTGATGATTGATTTTGTATTTCTCAAAATAACTGTTGTGTTGTTATTGTTTATATTCAAAATATGTGTCTGTATGCTCCATCTAAAGAATCCTATTATATCTATACAGTATTTTAATCAATGGATATGCACTTAACTGGGTATTTCAGGAGTTTATCTTGAAAAGTCTGACAAACATATTTCCTTATAGTGCTTTTTCTTGTAATTCATCCTTAGCTCACTAGTACCTCACATCTATACTCATTGCTAATATATTTACAATTGACTGTTCTCACAATGCTCTTTGTTTTTCATCAATATAGTTTTCTGTCAGTCATATTCCTTCAAGAAAATAGCTAATCTAAACTTTTCTGACAAAAGATGCTAACTGTCATCATAGAGATGCATGTAGTACTCTGTCCAGAGGGCCCCAAGGAAAATGCACTTTTCACAAGTCTGTAATTATGGTATTAATGGCTGCTGACTACTTGCAACAGTATGCTGCATTATCTTTATTTTTCATTATTAAATAAACCTTTTCATTTTACGTCTTCCTATTTACTACTCATACTATTTACTCCATTTGCTCTTTAAAAAGGGAAAGTGATAAACACACACTGAAGCAGCCCGAATTACTACAGCTGGAACTCACCATGTATTCCTTTCTGCTTTTAATGGTAAAAATTACTTGTAAAGAATTCTTTCCCATCAAACGTTGTTTTTATTTCAAAAACAGTGTATATGATTTGCAAGTGAGATGTATGAGAAGCTTCAAAGGGTATCAAGACCTTATAAATCAGAACGGTAAACTTAAATTCAGAGCTTGCTACTATTTACACCTGTAACAAGGGGAAAGTTTGACAGCTCCCTGAAAATATGTGAACACTAGGGAAAGAAACTGGTGGAGAGAGACATGGAGACAGGCAGCACGTCATCGCCTCTCCAGAACCTGGAACCCACATACCTGGAAAAGAACCTAGTGGAGAGAGAAGGAAGAAGAACTCTGGGCCTCAAAAAGGGTTGACACAAGTACTAAAAATCACAGAGAAATTAGAGAAAATGAAGACAGTATAAAGAAAACGCAGCAGTCTTGCAGGCTATCCTTGACTTTCAGGGAAGGGGCATGTCTCCTCCAACACAATGTAGGTTCTAGGGAGGATTGACAGTCTTTGGGAGAAACCAAAGACCAGCAGTGCCAGCCCCAAGAATATCCCACAGTACTGTCAGGAGCAAATACAGGGTGAATTTTTATTCTAAATGTGACTCCTTCCACAGGACAGGCGAAAGCCAGAGAAAAATACCTTTGTAGCACCCGCAGTACTTGGGAGTGATATAATCAGGGGCTACATTTGATGGTGGTTCACTGCTTAGATTGAGCTATTCTGGGAATTGGAAGTCACAGGACAACTACGCTTCCAGATTTCTGGGACCATTCTACCATACTGACAGAGTGGAAGGTACACAAGAGATAGTCTCAGAGAGGGGGCAGGCTGGTCACAGAACCTTGAGAAATTTAAGCAGTGGTGGGCTAAGGTCAAGAAGGACAAGGTGGTCTCAATCTCCAGAGTGAGAAGCCAGGTCACTCCCTTGTGGTTTCCTAAGGGGTTGGGTCTGAAAGTTCTGCCATTAAATCTAGTGGATACCTTCATATCCGCTCCAAGTCACTGCATACCTAGGACAGAGCCTAGTGGCCTGTTTGCTTTCCTCATCTGCTGACATAATCAGAGATATAACTTGTCTCAAATGGTTACCGTATTCAAATGCATAGACAGAGAGGCATCTGGAGCAAAGTAGGCACCTCACATACCCACAGGTCATAAAACTAGGCAGATATGGCTGAGACTCAGGGTGCACAGAGAGACACAGACACTGATTGCTACTGGATTAAATATGGACTAAGACAGTAACTACCAAGGCATTGATTAATGCACCCACACGAAAGGCAAGGCAGAACTCAGCATGCACAAGCACACACACACACACTCACACACACACACACTCAGTATGGAACAAAGTTGATCCTCATTGAGACTCACTATTCCTGCCCTACACCTGCTGGGTTCCAGTATTAGCGGCCTTGGAATTAAAACACACAACATGGAGGAATTTTCTTTTAATTCATTTTTCTTTTTGTTTTCTTATTTTTGTGATTTTTCTTTTATTTCCTTTTTTCTGCTCTTTTTTTATTGGGTTATTTTTTCTTGATTTTTTTTTCCTGTTACTTTTACTTCTGTGAACTTTCTTTTATTCTCATTTAGATTCTTTAGCTCATTTACCTCTCCCCCTCAATCCTCTCTTCCTTTAAAATTTTACTTCTTTAATTTTTCTTTCCCAATCTTGATTTTATTATTATAAGAATAATTTTTCATTGTTCTTTAGATCTTTAGCTAAAGAAATACTGTTATTTCTCAACTCTTTCCTACTGTTAATTGTGATTTACTTATTGCATTTAATAGATATTTATTGTATGTCACTATGTAGATTGTCTTAGTGTCTATCTTATTATTCTAGGTATATTTTCTATTGATAAAGATGGTGCAGTTGTAATTTTGATTGCTTTGTAGGAAATATAAGTGTCTCCTTTATTTCTACCTTGATTATTGTTTATTTATTTATTTTTTTTTTTTTGCTACTGCCAGTGATGGTTTAGTAGTTGCTGTTGGTTAACTGGTTCTTACTGTTTGCTAATATCTACTCCATCTTTGTGTAATTAACATTACTGCAGTTCTTTTTCTTCTCTGTATGTGACACTGACTAAAATAAAGCATGGACTAAAATGGTACAATGCTGAGAAGAACCTCAAATATTACACCGAGTAGGTGGAAGAGGAGTGCAAACATGAAAACATAACTAAACACAAGGACACATTATGGGAGATAGCTTCTAACTAAAAAGAGCTGTAGAGTAAGTATAGAATTTCGCTAGCCCAACTGATCCTCAACCCACAGCATAAAAATAATAGAAAATGAGAAAGCAGGGCAACAATATGCCTTGAAAAACACATAGTTCTCAATACTTGATCTCACAGATACTGAAGTTGAGGAAATTATGGGAAAATATCTAAAACAGAAAAAAATCAAATGATTCAAATATTTGAGGAGATCAAAGAAGAAATACATAAGCAATTTCATAAGATATTTAGTGAATTTAAGAATTTTTTTAAAAAGAAAAATGATTTTATTAACCTAGCATTTTACAAACTTGAAGAAACAAGCAGTAAACTAAGATTAAAACAATAATCAGTTTGGAAAGGAATTAGAAGTTTTGAGAAAAAGCAAGAAGAAATAAAACATGGAGAATTTAGAAGAAATTATGTTTAGCACATGTTATGGCTTAGATCTGGATGTCTCCTCAAAGACTCTTGCAGTCATAGGGGGGGCTTTTAAGAGGTAGCTGGATCTGGAGTGTCCGATGCTGGGATTGAGTCATGGTGGGAAGATAGGACTAAGGGTGCTAGAATTCAGAATGTGAGTGCTACCCACCTTAAGGGCGGGAAGCCTGGATAAGATGTAACAGAGAGAAGGAAAGCTGCAGTCGTCTCTTGTCTTTGGACATTGGTGGCCTGTGTTTTTCTCGCTTTGCTATCTTCTGCTCACCGTGAACTATTTCTCCTCTACAATGCCTATCTGCCATGGGGCCAACTGATTATGGACTGAAACCTCTACAAATGGTGAGCTGAATGAATCCTTTCACTTCTAACTTTGTATGTCAGGTATTTTGTCTCAACAATAAGAACAGTAACTAAGATAGAAAATTCAACAAAAATACAGACAGGGTCAGAAATTGAAGACACTGCCTGGCAAGCCAAGCGTGAAGTCCTGAGTTTGATTCCTGGTACAAAAAAAAAAAAAAAAAAAAAAAAAAAGGAAAGGAAGAAACTAAAGACAATATGGATGTAATAGAAGAATACATACAAGCTGTACCCAACGTCTGCTAACTGACTCAAATGCAGAAGAACATAAGAAGTATAATACAGGAAAAAGTAGAAGGCCACTCAAAAGGTATAAAACATATATTCCTGAAATCATAGTGAAGAATATTCCAAATCGAGGGGAAAAAATTAAATATTCAAGTATAGGGGTATTTATAACCTCAAATAGATATAACCAGTAAAGAATGACTCCATGACAAATCTGATCAAAGTTCCAGATACTCAAGAAAAGCAGAGAATACTAAAAGCTGCTGAAGATAACCAGCACATTATTTATAAAGGCAAGCCTACTGGAATTAGAATGAATTTCTCAGCAGAATTCTTAGATTATCAGAACATGTAGTCGAGTTTCTCCAACCCTAAAAGGAAACACTTGTTGATCCCAAAGGAGGACATATTGGAGAAATTTGTAGGAAAATAGATGCACCTGAAAAATATAATATCGAGTGGAATAAATCAGACACACAACTTCAAATACTGTCCACTTTCTCTCATTTGGGTACAGCAAAGTACAAACAAGGAGCACAATAAAACAAGGATGAAAGGATCAAGGAGATAAATCTTGCAAATGGGAAGGGTTCAGGAGACCTTTTCAAAGGGACAGGGAGAAGAAAGATGAGGTACACGGAGAAGATATACACCATGCGCAGGAACCTAGTAGCATCAATGAATATGAACATTTTGATCATAAACATGAGCTGAGATTAATAATGTCATCAAAAATGCAAACAGGGTGAGGGGATTTAGGGCAGGATGGAAGGAGGCAGGAGGAAAGGGAATTTAAAACCTAAACAAATGATATTATGTACATGGACCCACTCCTCAGAGTGACTGAAAATTACATAGAGTGCAAGCATACACTAATAAAAATAAATAAATGATAAATGAATAAAAGTGATCAAGGAGGAGAGTTTCCATGACAAAAACACTAATGAAATAAATTACTTCTAAACCAGCATTACAGAAATTATTGAAAGGCATCTTAGACAAAGAGGAGGCCACCAGCACCAAAAACCCCAAAAGAAGTATACTTTTAACTGGAAGAGCAATTAAGGAAAAAACAAAATGTCAACAGTGGAAAAAATAATGCAATGACAGCTTTCAGTAATCATTGAATAATAACTCTCGATATCATTCATCCTAACTCTCCAATAAAAAGACACAGACTGGCAAAGTGGATTTAAAAATGCAACCACTTATTGCCTAAAAGAAACAGCTCATCAAAAAGGAAGCTCAGAGAATAAAGGTGAAAGGATAGAAAAAGATACATCATGTAACTGGAGCCTGAAAGCAAGAAGAAATGAGTACAAAGAGACAAAGAAGGTCACCACACCTGGATAAAGAGCCCAATGCAAGAAGAGACAGATACTAGCAATATACGCTAAACTATGGTGCACCTCATTTTATAAAACAAATACCATTGGACGTAAAAAGACAGAAAAATAAAATCAAAGAAGTAGACTTTTACATTCCCCTCTGATAATTAAGTCATTTAAGCACAAAATTAACAACAATAAAAAAAATCAGAGTTAAACCACAACATTGAATAAAGGGACTTCACAGATACCTATAGTGTACCTTAGCCAACAACAGAATGCACATTTTCTCAGCAGCACAGGGGATTTTTCCAAAACAGACCATATCTTGGGCCATAAAGCATGCTAAATAAGTGCAAAAGAAGTGAAATGATCCTCTTCATACTACTGGATCACACTGGAGTGAAACTTGAAATCTACCGCAAAAGAAACCACAGAAATTACACAAATTTATGAAGATTAAAATATATGTTACTGAATAATCAATGGATCAGGAAGAAATAAAAAAATTCCTAGGATCAAATGACAATGGAAGCAGAACAGTTCAAAATCTCTGGGTAACAATGAAAACAGTTCTAAGAGTAATATTTATAGCTGTAAATGCACACTTTAGAAGAACTGATCAATTCCAATTAAATTATCCAATGATATATTTTAACAAGCTACAAAGAGAGCAATCCAAATCTCAAATTAATGGAAGAACAGAAATCATAAAGGTCATAGCAGAAATTAATGGAATTGAAACCAAAACAAAAACAATACAAAGGATCAATAAACGAAAAAGTTGATCATTTGAGAAGATAAATAAAATTAGTAAGCTCTTACAAAACTCACCAAAAGAAAAAAGAGTAATAAAAACACATAAATGGAATTAGAAATAACAAAGACATAATAACAACTACGCACCACAATCCAGACGAATATAAGAAACTATTTTAAAAACTTACATTCCAATACATTGAAGATTTTAAATGAAATGGAGAAATTCCTGGACACACGTGAGTTACTGACTGAACCAACGCAATATAAAAACTTTGACTAGGCCGAAAACTGGCAAAAAAAGAGGCAATAATAAAAGCTCTACCAACAAAGAAAAGCCCAAGATCTGATAGAGTCACCTCAGAATTTTACCAGAACTTCACTAAAATTCTAACACCAGTGGTCCTCAAATTCTTCAAAAGAAAATGTAAACAGAGGAGTACTGCTAGACTGCTAAGTTGAAGCTACCATTACCAATATTAAACTGAGCAAGGGTATAACAAAAATGCAAAGGATGAAAGAAAAAGAGAAACAGAAAGGAGGAGAAAGAAAGAAAGAAAGAAAGAAAGAAAGAAAGAAAGAAAGAAAGAAAGAAAGAAAGAAAAAGTCAACATCCCTAATTAGCTTAGATGAAGAAATCCTCAGCAAAACAGGCAAACAGAAAGCAGTCAATTGTTTCAAAGATCATAGGTCATAAGCAAGTTGACTTCTTCCTTGGTGCAATGAAGATTAAACATATGTAAGTCAATAATAGTAATAAATCACCTAAAATAGAAACAAGGACACAAAATACATGAGCATCAGAGTAGACACAGATACTGCTATTGATGAAATCTACATCCATTCATTATAACAATCCAGACAGAAATAGGTGTACAAGGATCTCAAACTGTTAAATTCATTTATGACAAGCTTGCTACCAATATCACACAAAATGGCGGAAAATGAATATGAACCAGATAAGGTGTCTACTCTCACCATTCCTGTTGAATATAGTGCTCAAAACCTTAGCCAGAGCAATCATGTGAGAGAAAGAAATAAAAGGAACACATAAATAAAAGGAACACTATCCTGATTCCCAGATGACATGATCCTTTACTTAGAAAACCGAAAAACTTCACCAAAAGGCTGCTAGAAGTAATAAACACATTTTTTCAAAGTAGCAAAATACAAAATAATTACTAGTTCAAAATCAGTAGCTTGCATATCCATCACCGAAGACACCAAAACAGAAATTAAGAAAAAACAACTACTCACAATAGCTTCTAAAAAATAAAATACTTAGGAATCAACCTGACCAAAGAAAGGAAAACCACATGTAACAAAATCTATGGTTTTCTGAGAAAAAGAGATTAACAAGGACATCCTACACTTGAAAGGTATCTCTTGTTGCTGCATAGGCAGAAACAATATTGTCAAAATGGCCAGATTACCAAAAATGATATACAGATATAGTGCAATCCCAATTAAATTACCAACAGCATTCTTTAGACTAGCAAAAACAATCCTAAAATTTATATGAAAGCAGAAGAGATCCAAAGTGGCAAAAGCAACTTAAGTAATAAAAGCAAAGGGAGAGGCATCATAATCCTGGACTTCAAGTTACATTACAAAGCTACAGTGATAAAAACAGCATGGTACTGACACAAAAATAGACATATATGTCAGTGAATCAGAATAGAGGATATAGAAACAACCCCAGGCATATTCAGCCATCTGATCTTTGAAAAAGAGCCCAAAAATATATGCTAGAGAAAAGACAGTCTCCTTACAAAATGGTATTGGAAAAACTATTTTTTTTGGGTTTTTTTTTTTTTTTTTGGTTTTTCTCCGGTACCGGGAACCGAACTCACGACCTTGCGCTTGCCAGGCAGGCGCTTTTTGCCGCTGAGCTAAATCCCCAGCCCCTGGAAAAACTATTTATATGAAGAAGAATGAGTCAGACCTATATCTCTCATGATGAACTAATACTAATATTAAAAAAATAGATTAAACATCTTGATTTTAAAACAGAAACACTGAATCTGATGGCAGTTAAAATATAGTAATAACTCAGTTCACAAATTCTTCTGTTCATGAACTACGGAAACTGCCATACAATTTAATGATAAAACTACTGCGCATTTTGTAAGTATACTGCCTCTAATATAAGTGATGACAATGACCTAATATTAGACACACTGCCTTTAATGAATCTATGACCTTAACGTGGAAGAAAAATTAAGCAATCATCATCCAATCCATCTGATCAACATGTGCAATGAAACCTCCAGGTGGAAAAAGAATCCCTAATGCAGCTTTGATTACCAGGTGAGGCTTTCCACTCGCAAGAGAAGTGTGAGCTGTGTGCTGTGTGTTGGGTTCCAGGAGACTGCCTGTTGTCAAATTTTGGTCCTGCCATTCACATGGCAAGTGACCCTTTTCTAACAGCTTAACAATTATGTCTTTTAATCTATAACATAATAAAATTAATAGTTTCTTCCTCCTAAGAGGGTTGGAAGGATTAATTTAGGCAAGGCACGTAAAACACTTGGCACAGTCTTAGCCCACAGTAAATTCTTTTTTAAAAAATGACAGCTATTATTGTGCTGATTATCAATTTATATCTCCACCAAGTGTTTTAAAATGGTCCTCTATGGGGTCTTTGGGGAGGCGAGGAAGGGAAAGCCTTCGGCACACAGCTTGGACCCTCTCCTCAGCAACATTTTTAAGGAGAGGAACACCGCTTGTTTGTTTCCCAAGTTGTGATTCACTGAAGACGGAGAATTTGAAAAGGTTACCCTGGGCATCACTTGGAAAGCCAGTATGAAATAAATATCACAGTTCTAACACTGAAACTCCTTTATAAAGAGCAACACTAGGCTGTATGTTCAAATATAAATTAACATGCTTTCTTTCCCATATAAATTATGCTTAGCAGATTGCTTTCATATATTCACTTTGAAGTATTATTAAATGGTAAGAACAAGCTCATGTGCTCAACTCTGGAATATGACACAATTTGTATATTGAAAGATTCTCATACAGGCACATTAATCAATATGAGGGTAATAGACTCTTTTACTGCAGGTAAAAATAACGTGAGATCTAGCTTCCTATCAAATTTGCAATTGTACAGTAATGCATTACTAACTATAAGCACAATGTTGTAAAGCAGAGCAACTTTTTCATCTTGTATGATTGAAACTTTACACTTGCTGAGCAGCAACTTTTAATTTCTCCATCTTCTTTGTCCCTGGCAATTACCTTTCTAGTCTGTTTCTGAGTCAACTATACTAGTTATTCAGGTATATCAAGTCATGTCACACTGTCCATGTGTGACTGTGTTATTTCACTTAATACAGTATCCTCACTTTTCACCCATACTGTACCGGGTGAGGCTGGTACAAAATTCTCTTCTCTGACTATATATATATATATATGTCCATGTTATGCTATCTTTGATAATGTCCCCAATAACTGGCATGAGCTGATGTTTATTATGGTTTGACTTCTGTTTTCCTAGGTAGTTAATGATATTCAGTATCTCTTCTTAAACCTGTGGGTCATTTGTACAGCTTCGGTGGAGAGACAACCGTGCAGGTCCTTGGCTAATGTAAAAACATGAGGAGGAGGATGAGGATGAGGATGACGATGATGATGACGATGATGACGATTTTCCAGAGTTAATTCTTTACATAATTTAAATGTTAATCTCTCAGCCTTGTGAAAAGCAAAACATTACATATATAGTTTACTCTTGTATTTCTTTGGAGTTCACTTTTGTATTTACTCAGTGTGTGTGTGTGTGTGTGTGTGTGTGTGTGTGTGTGCTGGGGATTGAACCTAGGGCTAAGCAAGTGCTTTACACTGAATTACATCTCTGGCACTATTTTAAAGAAATAATTCAGCTTCAGTGCTTTCAGTGTTGGTCACCAGCACAGATTTACAGGCAGCCCCCATGATCGTGAGTCCGAATCTGTTCTGTGGCCCTGGTTCACGGTCCCCTGGGCTGGCATCCCTACATGAGCTGCTTCCTGCTGATCTTGGATGATCTCCTCTGTTGCAGTGTTGACAGCTTCAGCAACAGGTTGGCAGCTGTTACACGAAATTGCGCTTCTTATCCATTTTGTTGTGGCGATTCGTGGCCTTGTGCTCACCTTGGACAGCGCAACTCCTTACAGGGACTGTAGCATTCTCATATCAGGGTTCAGGTACATATATTGTTTAATGTGGACAGGTTTGGAATATACTTTCAGAAAAAAATTACTGAATGAAGAAGAGAAATGGAAGAGAAAAATAAGATGACTGCAACTCCAATGCATAAATTAATAGACCAGCACTTATAATGTCTGGGAATGTCATGTGTGCCTATAGGTTTTTATATTTGCTATGGCATTAAGCTTGAGCTAGCAAAATATCTTAGAGAAATTAAGGATGATAAGTTTATAAAATCCAGACATGTTTTGCTTAATTAAAAATGTATAAGATGGATACTATAAAATAAAGTTTCACCAGAAAAATCACACATATACACAAACATAATATCCATATTCCATTTTACTTATAACTTTTAAGGACGTATACTTTTTGTATATATAATTTCTCATCAAATATGACATTTTCATATACTTCTTGATGATGACATTGTCTTCATCGCCTTCCTTTATTCTTCCTTCACTCATTCCATGATTTATGGTTGAAAAGCTTTCTATTTCTTGGTATACAGTCATTTTCTAACACTCAAGAAATTCCTCATCGAATAGAGGATCTGTGAAAGTGTTATGGTGAAAGAGTCCACCAATTTCTCCATCATAAGACTTGATATTAAAGATATAAAGAAAAAAGAAATGCATTATGCTGCTTTACAAGTGAATCGTCTGTTATTGAAAAAAAAGTCAGTAGGTGAAAATGATATCACCTGGGCCACTCTTAGACAAGGAAACCATGACAATTGGAAATTGAAAGGAGGCAATTGAGCATAGTAAAAAGTTAAGAGGAGAAGAGGCGTGTTTTAATTTTTCTGTCCCATTAATTTCTTCTCTTTAGTGACTCTTCTCCCTAATGCCTACCTCCTGGCAATCAACTGTCTCTGTGCTATCGTGGTGTGCAGATGTATTGGCATTGGAGGATGAACGTAACTAAACTATGCCTCTCTGGAATGCAGCTGTGTATAGCGCCTCCCTCGCTAGGCAGCAGCCCCGGGTTTTTATTTAGGAGGGATGTCTCCAACAGTTGATGCACAGATGGGAGCGCAGTTACAGGCAGCAATACTAATCATCCTCCACAGCAGGCAAGGCAGGAAACCGCTCGCTGGGAGAAACGGGGCTGTTTAACTTCCTCCAGAAAGATTAGAAACATCCGAATTCCCAGGATCCAAACTAGCTGTTGCTGCCCTGCCTCCCAAATATTCTAGCTTGTCTTTCTGAGCAAAGGAAGCCTACTCAGCATACTGATTTCTTATAATTAAAATTGCCTTAGATGTTTAAATAATTAATGAAATGAAAGTATAGGTTTAAGACTTGCTAATTTTGTTTTACAGTTGTAAAAATAGAAACCTCACAAAATGCTGCCTGTACATTGACTCCCAGCATTTATTTTGCTTACATACACTAACTTTTAAATTTTTGTGAATTCTTATTTCTGGCTCATCTTTTGCTTTTAAAATAATACTAACTTTCTATTGTCTATCTCTATGGTATATTTAATATAATACTGTTATCATTACTTTGATAATACTTTGCCTTTCTATAGAATAATGCCTACATGTATATAAATGCATAGTGTAGCTATAAATATAGACACTTTTGGCTTTTTGAGGAAACAATAGTAAATATAATAAAATATTTTTATTTAATTTACATATGTTGCAGTGTCAATGACTCGAAAATAATAGTTCTATTTTAAAATAAAAACAAAGAACATTAGAACAATTTCAGGGAAAGGGGTTGATGACATAATAAATTTTTAGAAGCAGCAGATAGTAGGTTTTTTGATGTTACCTCTTACAAGCATTCATCTTCTTAAATAACTACTTCAAAGACACTCAACTTATGCAGTAGTTTTAACACATAGGACATTGGAGGTGAAACTATGGCACATGTACTATTTTTTTTCTTTTAAGACAAAATATATTAATGTATGAGTCATTTTTTCTAAACTAAAACCTCAATATTGAGTCCAACTGTAGTGTTGGCACATTGTGATAAATAAGTGGGTTTACGGTTGCAGTTTGAGCACTCGGTCACTAAAAGTTTCACCATTATTGCTACCGGATATTTTGACCTGTGGCTACAGGGAATAAAAATCTGGGAACAAAAATTTCTGAATCTTCCTTAGTATACTCATTCAAATTTCAAAAGTACTGTAAAATGAAAAAAAAATAATTGCAATACATGCTTATATATTACTTTGTGATTTTAAATGATCTTATATATTCAAAACTTTACATGGCTTTCATTTTTTGATGCTAGCACTACTTTAACTTTACTAACAATATGAAATTTTGCCTGCTGTGACATTAGCCTTTAGGATAAACTTATAATGAGGTTTCAGTGAAACTTTGAAAATTCTTTGAAAGTCGAAGAAATAAGAAAGTGAACTGCTGAAGTTTCAAGTAAAATAAGCATGAAAATTATCCATAGTCAAAAAATAGACTGTAGGGAAGAAAAAGCAATTTGAATATTCTGGAGGATGGGAAATAATCAAGTACTTATTTGGGTCCATACCCTTACTCTTTTTTTACAGAAGTATATAAACAAATCTTTTTGGAATTCACAAGGAAAAAATAGATGTATTTGAATACTTGCTAAAAAATTTAGTGTTTGGAAATTTGGGGCTAGGAAAGGAAGTTGGAAAATGGTTTTTCACTTGCTCCCTTTTATTCCAATAATTACCTCCATATTTCATTTCAAGGATGGGCTGCTTTTATTTGAATGCTTTTCCATTGATATAATAATTTCAGTAATTAGCTAATTAATTTTTGGCTAGATTACTTTTGTGGGCCAAAAAGACATGAGAGTTGAAATAATGAAATAACATGGTTTATATTGAACTTTTCTGGTGTAGTGAAACAATTTTTATAATTGCATACATTTTGGCTCCATAATCTTTACTCTGAAACAAAGTAAGCAGCTTGGACATTAAATTTTTTAAAAATATAATTGGTCGTGATATTTAACTTTGGGAATGTAAATGTTATATATTTGTATGTGAATTTAAATGAAACTTAAAATGTAAACATATTATTATAATTTAAGGATAAAGATAGAATAATTATTGATGATGTCACAGAAGCTCATTTTAGTCGATAAATTAATAAGAAGCCACACTGGCAAAACATGGCAAAATAACCAATACATGAATGGCATACTTGGAAAATATGATGCTTATGGTTATAGACTTGAAAAAACTCTTAGCATATTTCAAAATTTACTATCACAGTTCAAATTACTGCCTTAAGTTGCCAGTGCTCAAAAGTACTCTATTGTTGCTGTGATAGGGTACAAATGTGGAAATATACTCCAGTACTTGTCAATAAGTGTTGACAATAAATGTTTAATGTATCTGTGTGTAATAAAGTATGTTCACCTAACATATGAGTTATTTTCAAGTATTCATTGTACTTTTCACCTTTCTACTTGGCTTTTATTGATTTTATGTGCCTCCACCTCTACTAACACCTTTTCAGTTGGCTTTAAAATGTGTCCCATAAATTTAGCATATATTCTCAATGCTTTGGCTCCCCCAAAGAATATTCATTATTCTCTCAAGTGTGTGCATACTGTTATGGTTTGCATCTAGATGTGCCCCTAAGTATCACGCACTCATAGGTGAGGGTTTTCAGAGCTGGCTGGGTTTATGGTGTTTGACTCTGCATTAAGAGCGTATCATATCTAATTAGTCCACTGATTGGTTTAGCAGAGGTCTGGATATGGATAATGGGAAGGCCCACTCTGGGTCTGACTGGCACCAACCAATAAGCTTGCAGCCAGGGTGGCATAAAAGGGAAAGGAAGGCTCAATGCTGCTCCTGTCTAATTGCAGCTTCCTGACTGCTCTGCGATGGAGGTTAGCCCTTCCATTCTGCTGTGCTAGGCCACACTGCCTTGAAGCCAGCTGACTATGCACTGAAACATCTCCAAACCATAAGCTATAATAAACCTTTCCTCCTTTAACTTGTGGGTTTTGAATATTTTGCCCTAGCAGTGAGAAAAGTACCTAAGGCACACACAGAGACAATCACTGATATGCTATTGTGTGAGAAACTATGGATCTATCTCAGGGATTTTGTAGTAACTAAGAGGCATCTTGTAAATCACCTTCATACTCTCTGATTATTACGGGATCTCCAGTGCCTCGGACTATCTCTATTAAAAAACAAACTATGAACGAGTTATCCTTTTGTAAATCAACACACGCATTGATATCTGAACTAGATTGGAGTTTGCCTGACGCATTTTGTGTTGATGATTTCTATTATTGATCCATCTCCTAAACCATGACCTCTGAGCTGATCAGGAATCCCCTCAGAGGCTTTGTTGTCATTTGAAACACACATAAGTAGTGTTTGCTTTTGGACCTTGGGGATTTTTGTTTCTACCACATAGAAGAAAATATTACTATAAATTTATATGAAAATATTCTTTGAATTACTTTGTGAATAGTGATTCCACATCAGTTGGGTATAACGACAAGCTGTGAGACTGCTGGATTATTTTTGCTCAATGATCTATAACTTTTGAAACAATTTATAGCAATCCAAATCTTAAAGTTTTTAAAATTTCCAATGAAAACACTATCCTATCATTTTCCACTTCTAACTTAGAAAAATCTGCTCTATCAATATACATATATTTTTTTTCTGGTGCCATTCCCTAGTGATTATGCTAATAAAATTTTAAGAAACCAACTTTACCAAAGAGATTGTAACAGGAAGATCACAAGTTCCAACCCAGTTTGGGAAATTTAACAAGATCTTGTCTCAAAATTTTTTTAAAAAATGGCAGTGTAGCTCATTGGTAGAATGTGATCCATTTCTTAAACCTAGCATGCAAGAAGTCCTAGATTCAATCTCCAGTACTACCACAAAAAAAAGAAAAAAATGATAGCTGGATGGTAGATAGATAAATAGATAGACAGACAGATGATAAGTTATATAGATAAGGAGATAGAGATGTGAAATATCAAGTGACTTTGCGGGGTACCCTGATAGTGTGCATTTGACCAGAGGTTAACACATTCTAGAGAGATCATTCTTTGGGCAAATTTTTATTTTGGTTGAGATTTTTTAGGTGAAAGGGGCAGAGTGAGGAAATAATTAGAATTATAGAATTTATTGAAAAGAAGTAACAGCACTAAGGAAAGTGGCCATGAATGTGGGCAACAGCTCCGGATGTGGGCTGGGAGTCTATCAGTCTGAGTGCTTTGGGTCTCTCCCATCTGCTTCTTTCTTCGTGGTTGGCTCATTCTCCCCTCTTCTCCCTTATGTCTAGTGTATAAACCCCACTCCCACCACACTGCCGAAAATGTACACATCCAAGTTCGAGAGAGCAAATGTGCAAAGTACACGAGAAAGGAAAATTTACTGTCTGGGAAGTGTCCACACAGGTTTCACAAAATAAATGTCACCTGAACCGGACAGCTCTCCAAACACTGCCCTAGAGCTTGTTTAGCATTTTAATAAATAAATCTCAGTCTTGTGATCCTTGTTCTATTTTAGAAAATCAACTTTTAACTAGTGTTCAAGATCCACTGTGAAAATAATATTTTTGAAAAATTAAAATAAGCAATAATTTTAAAAGAAACAAATCTAATTTAAAAATAGTGGACAAAATTTGTGATAATTAACTACCAAATGCTATGCAGCAAATCCTGGGATATTACCCTGTATTTAGCACTATCTTATAAAATAGCACATACATTGAGCACAAATGAAAGCGATCTTGAAATGCATAAAATTTTCTATCTTCCACATAATAAATAGTATATTCACTCGTTTTAAAATTTTCTTTTAATGATCAAATTATTTTATAACAATTTTGAGACACCACAGCAGTCTCATAAAAGATAATAGTCAAATTACAAAAAACCTTCCCCCAAAACTCCTGCACTGGGTAAGTCATGTAACACCCATCTTAAGTACTGCTGTGGACAAATTTTACAAAGAGGAATAGATGGGCAATCTAACCTTAAAATAAGATTACCTTAGACCATCTTGGCGAGCTAATGTAATAATATGAATGCTGAAAATTAAAAGAGAAAGGCAGAAATCAGCCAGAGGGGTGTCGCAGGACAGGAGGGAAAACAGATGCAGTGTGAGGAGGTGTCTATGTACCATAGCTGACTCTGAGATGTCCCCGATGACACGTAAGTACCCAAAGGTGTCCAGCTCTGTAGAGACACCTTCAGTTGACAGTCAATAAGGAATTGGGATCTCAATCCTTTAGCAACACAAAAATAAATTCTGCCTACAGTTTAAACAATCCTAGCACCAGATTATTCCACAGAGCCCCTATGTATCTATAAAACTTTACAATCTGCTCATCAATAACCGTAAAAAGCCACCTCAAACTTTGAGAGTGAATGATCTGCTTATATAGGTAAATTTGGGAATATTGACACTAATGTTACTCACTCTAACTCATGAACCTAGAACTTTCTGGGTAAGTCATCGTTGACTTTATGAGCCATGTTTTATATTTTGTAGTTTGCATTGTATATGTCCTTTACATCTTTCATTAAATTTGCTCTATAAAATATTTTAATGATATTCAGAGTTGCTTCCTCAATTTCATTTTTAGAATTTTCATTCCTACTATATGGATATACAATTTATTTCCTGTACTGATGTTGCTCCTACAAGATTTCTGGACTCATTTCTAATTTCTAATAGGATTTAGGTAGATCTCTTAATAGTTTTTACACAAACAATCATGTTCTTTTCATGATCTTGCTTATACAGATAGTTTCCTTTCTTTTCTTCCCACCTAGATATCTTTTACTTATCATTCTTGCATAGTTGATCCAGGTAGAACCTCTAATATAATTCTGAACAGAAATGAAGAGAGATGCATCATTCTATTTTCCTGATTTGGGGATACAGGTTAGTGTTCCCATTACATTTAGGGATTTTTCAGTCATAACTGCTTTAAATATTTTCAGTCTTTCTGTTTGCCCCTTACTCTTAACCATTCCTATTCCAGGTTGATGCATTCACTAACTTTTTACATTTCTCTGGTTTTCTGTTTATTCTTTTCTACCTCCTCTCCATTCTTCAGGTTGCACAGTGTGTCATCAAGTTTGCTGAATCTTCTGCCCACTCTAATCTACTGTTGATCCCCGTTAACAGATTTTTATTTGGGTTTTTGTATTTTTGAAATCCAAATTTTTCATTTTTTAAAAGTGTCTCTGTTTATAAACCCTATTTCATAAAAATGTCATGGTATCCACCTTTACTTCTTTAAATTATGATTTTATAGTTGTGAGCATAATAGATATTTGCATCTTTGTACACATATAGTCTGGGTCTCTTCCATGCAATTTTATTGCCTTCCCCATCTTCATATTTATATCTCATTTTTCTATTACTTTGTATGTCATATAATGTTTTGGCCAACAACTGGCTGTTTCAGATATTGCTAAAACAGTGCGTAGTGGCGGGGCAGTTTCTTTAGACACTTGGTTAGGGCTGTCTCTTCACCTTGCTGTATTGAATTTTTGGCTGTCCATTTATTTTGAGTCATCATATTCCTCTTAATTGTTCTCCATCATGATTCCCACTGTTCTTCACAATCATGAAATGTGGAATTATCCCTATGCTGTCCCCAAATCCTCAGTGCCTTCAGGTAGAACTGTAGACGCCCTTATCCTGTGATCAGCCACTGCATTGATCGGGAGAGGAGCCAAAGTCTTGCTTTGCACTGAGGGTGATCTCTGTGAGCAGGTAGCAGTGCTAGTGAGAGTGGCAGCCCTGGTCTTCTCAG
Source organism: Chinchilla lanigera (assembly GCF_000276665.1). NCBI lineage: Eukaryota > Metazoa > Chordata > Mammalia > Rodentia > Chinchillidae > Chinchilla > Chinchilla lanigera. Next base: position 8,117,065 of record NW_004955440.1, read on the forward strand.
CTTGGTTCTCAACTCCAGTTGTATGAACCAGAAAGTAGGGCATTTTTATTATGGAAGCTAAGGTTCCAGTTTGTTCTTCTGCAAATAAATGTTTTAGATTCTCAGAGGACTAGCATACGTTCACAGGTCCAGTGTTCAATGTGTGTGTTGCGAAGCGAGCACTAGGGTAGGTTCATGAATGGGGGCAAATAAACCATTTCCACAAGGCAGCACTTCATAATGAGTAATTCACATTACCAATGAAAGTATACACATAGCTCTTACCGGAACATGGCATCTGCCTCTTCAGACAATGCAAAGCACCTCTTGGATAAGGGTAATATATTGTGTCGCACCACTGAGCTTCTCATCTTGGCACCTTTGTAAATCTAATTATGACACACATGCAGCAGTTGCTGACTCCCATTTCCCATTAATGGAAATGGATGCATCAGCGAGCCTCGTATTACTGAGTCTAAATAAACTAATTTTCTATATCGAAAGCACACCCAAGCTATTTAAACCTTTCTCCCCTGGATAAGCATCGAAAGAGGAAACTATCATACATCAAAGTTCACTGATGTCTGTATGACCATAGAAGCAAATTATTAATACATAAATATTCCTAGTCCTTCCCCTCCCATTTTTGTTAAGGAAAATTGATAGAAGTTTTGAGTTAATAGATTTTGCGATCCAGATAAAGAAAAAAAAGCTTGAACTGGTAGGCAAAGAAATTATCTAAGAATGGAAAGCATACTGAGGATAATTCTAAAACGTTTAGCAAAAGAATGTTGAAAAAATAATTAAAAAAATATGTCTACTGGACTGAGCAACTTCATTGAAGGCAACATCATGTAATATAGCAACCACTGTAAATGTCTATCATTTTGTTTGGAAGTTATGTATCATATTTATTTTTTTGTGTTGTTTTGATTTTGTCTTCATTGTTCTTTGGGAAGTTTGTTAATTTTTAAAATAAAAAAATAAGCTACTTAAGCAAGAAAAAGAAAATGGAGGAGAAAGAGGAGCTGAAGTATTTCCAAGGCTGAAAGCTCTTGGTGGTATATAGGAACCGGATGCAGAGAACTGGCCCAATTTGAAACTGCTTGTTATCATCAGAATATATTTATTGGACCATATCCTTCTTATTCTGGATCACTTTGACCACTGCTTTCAGCCAGTTGCCTGACACATGAAAATTTAATGCAAATTGGTTGTCAATCACATGAATTTAATGTTTAGAAATTTATTATTCTAGTGGGGACAGGTTAGACCTACATTAATTTTTAGATTGCACTGGGAATGAGAATTACCACCAGAATCAAAAGCAGATCTTTCTTCTCAGCATCCTGGCTCGATGGATGCTTTGTCATAGTCACAAGGAATTCAAGCAGAAGACTGGGGCAGGGGAGAATATAATAGACTCCACAGTAAGCAGATTCAAAATCCCACACAATTCTTTCAGTTTCATATGCAAATTACTGGAGCTAAGACCCTCTACAAGGCTAAGTATATAAACTTTATTTTAAGTGTACCTAATGAGCTTGCATTTTAAATACAAGTAATTGCTTGCATATTATAGAACAGCTTTTGACTCAATAAGTTACACATAAAAATATTCACACCATGGGGACTGGAGTGGCAGGGGTCCATCAATTACATCACATTTATGTATGAAGCATCTAAATGCAACTATACCCTACAGCTTGGAGACATTTCTAAATTAAAACTAAAAGGTAGATTTTCAATAATGATTGAGGAACCTGATATTTCTACACGTGGTGAACACCAAGTGTTTAAAAAGTTCAGGAAAGCTGATATTTAAGTCATATGTGGAGTACCCAGAACTTCTTATAAGTTGGTTCTACTACATTATACTTTGTGTGTGTGTGTGTGTGTATGTGTAAATGTAAGTGCACATACATGTGTTAAAACATAGTAAGAACAAAATATAAGTGAATAAATGAATGAATGAATTAGAGACCACCTGAAGAATTCCAACTAGGACTGTACTGTATACCACTCCAGAGTGACTACACATACATACTTATTTATTTCTAGTGATGCAATGCTCAGGACTTGTTAGAATGCAGTCTCTATCTTTCTATCAGGCCTTTTTGTTTTGTTTTGTTTTGTTTTTTTTTGTTTTTTTTTTTTTTTGAGACAGGGTTTCTCTATGCAGTTCAGGCTGGACTTGAGTTCACTTTGTAGCCCAGGCTGGTCTCGAACCCGCACCAGTCCTCCTGCCTCAGCCTCCCAAGTGCTGGGATTACAGGTGTGTGCCACCATGCTTGGCTCTGTTGGGCTTCTTATGACTCTCTTGTGGAGAGTAGTTATGGGTTAGCAAAGAGCAACTGAAAGGGAATTAGATGACAAGTCACACGTAGGAGACAATTTTAAATACTTAGTACAGAATAAAGATTTAGAATTCATACAGGGACACTGGCATCCCAGAGATAAGACGCAGGCTTTATTTTAGGAAAGTATTAAAAAAAAAAAAGCCCACCGTGCAAGTCAGTAACTCAAATGGAAACTGAGCTAAACTGAACTAAAGAAAAGAAGAATCTGTTTAATAAACAAAAACTAGATTTGGTTTTATAGAACCACTAAATCAGGAATTAAGAACTTAGCTGAGTAAACAAGAAATGTTCCAGTCAAAAATTTTTTGGCATGTATTTCATTATCTTAGAGAGACCATATTTAAGGAGGAAAGACAAGATTTAAAAAAGTCTTCCTGAATTTGTGTTAATAGCATTTCAGTTTTTCATGTTAATTTGTATGAATATTATTATTCTAAGTATATTTGAAAGAACATAATTTTAAATTTCAATTCCATAATACAAAGCTCAAGTTTCACATAGCAATATACTTTAGTGTTTTAAAATGTTAAGAATTGTAATTGCTTTGTCGTAAGGAAGGTAGATTTCTTCACACATTAGCCTTCCTATGCTGAGCTATGAAATAACTTATTATATATTATACAAAAATATGATATTTAAGGAATATATGTGTTTCAGTTGAAAATTTTCATATTGTTACATTTTCATTAGCTGTCAGTTTTCCTGCAAGTCTTTACCAAAGAAGAAACTTTTAGACCAACTTGTCTCTAAAGTAAAATTAATTTTTACCTTATAATTCTTACTAATCTCTTTCATGAATTCACTTTAGAACTTTAAGTAACAACTAGAATATCATCAGTGAAATTAATAATTGAAAAACAATTTACAGAATTGTATACCAGAATTATATGTAAAGACACATAAAACCACAGTCTTTGCTCTGCATAATCATATATTTTTGATAATTATGCAGCTAAACACATGGTTCATGTTTGAATTAATGCTGTTATAATGGTGAATAAAAATGAGTACAGTTTGGAGCTCAAACTCAGATCCCAATGTTCTACACTTAATTAGTGTCAGGAGATACCGAATTAACTCCTTTCTCTATCTTAGGTTTTTTGTAAAATCCAGGGAATATATGAGTCACAGGAAAATCACAGACATATACAACCTCTATATGTAGTGCTAAATACCAAAAATATATCCACAAAACAACAAAATACTTTTTTTAATGGCGTCTTGCTGTTGCCCAGGCTGGCCCTGGACTCTTGGGTTCATGTGTTCCATTCTCCTTCACCCTCTGTAGTAGCTAGGTCTACAGGTACTTGCTACCACGCCCAGCTAAGATTTTCTCGGAACGGATACTGGACAATGACAGAAGCTTACTAACAAATCTTAGCCATTTGTTTTCATTCAAAATATGTCTAGAAAAGGTATCTCAGAATCTTCCTGAGGAAATAATTTGTTCTCATTATACAAATTCTAAGACAACTCATAGTCTAATTCTAAGATGACTTCAGGGAGACTCACTGACACACACAAAAAAACAAAAACAGTATGCTCTTCGGTCATGGATTAATTATCTTTCATCTTCACACTTCCCAGTGACTTGACCTGACTGCTTCTATATGTCCTTGAATTTTAGAACTACTATCTGTAATAACTTTCAGCCCAATGCATGATAACAAAGCCAATGTGTCCATACCTCTATTTCCCTTTATCAGGAGCTAGAAGTGTACATCTTGTTGTAAGACAGGAATAAGGCAAAGGTTAGTAAGAACGATGTCCAGTCATTCAGATGGGGATTTCAGAGCCCAAACCCACTGCCGGGAGTACTAGCCTCACTAGAAAAACAAGACCTCCACCTTGTATTCTTCACACCAAATTCAGGCTAGTCCTACAATGTTCTACTTGACAACACAAAATAGTAATATGACCAATTTTTCAATAATCCCTTGTTTGCAAAGCATGTAGAAGTATAGGTCCTATCACATTTATCCCGAAAGTCCCTCCTTGTGGCAGGTAAATCTTTAGTACCAACTCTACAAAGGGGTGAGTTGGACTGAGAGAGTAAGAGGGGCAGGATTTGCATCCCCGCTGACCATACCCCTCCAGGGCACTGAAAGAGAAGTTTTCCTTTTCCCATAGGGTTTGACAATTTAGGAGACTCATTCTACAGAACTTTATTTCTCCTCACACATCTGGAAGTCCCTAACCTGCTAGGGACCATGTAGACTAAGTCTCCACAGGAAGCAGAATTAGTACTCTATGTGGTCCTGAGGACCTGAGTCACTTCTAGGGGCTCCTGGTCAGCTTGCCACTTCTGGAAACGCTTGGTTAGGCCCATATCTGTGGCTCAGGGCAGACCCAGTTCGGGCTGTAGCAATCCAGTATCCCACATGAAACACAGAACACACATGAGGCTGGGGCTTCACCTGTCTGCAGTTCAGCACAAAGGACCTGGCTTAATATCCTGAGCTTTCAACCTGATTGGACAATACTTTTCACTACCTGCATTCTGGTCACATTGTTCATTTAGTTTTTTATAACCCGAACTAAATGTCTATCTGTGCTAAGTGGAAAACAGTGTTTTCCTGTTTTCTATCATTGTGAATCTATAAGGATAAAGAGTCATTTAAAGAAGGCATTTGTTGTATAAATCTTGATTTTGGGGAAGCCCAAAATGCTTAATTTTAACAGTCTCCAGCAGTGATTGTCAAAGGAGGCAAACCTCATTGTATGTCTATGACAACTGAGAGAGAGGTGGTTAAAACACACTAGCACCACAACACACAGGGCAGCTCTCCTCAACAAAACAATATTATCTAGCCAAAATTGTCAATGGTGAGAAACTGAGATACCCTGGATTAGGAAGACTCTGCCATTCTAGGTTTTACACTGATCCTCAAAGGATCACAAGTAACTTAGAAACACATTCAAACTTCAAATACTTGTAGATCAACTGTGGACTAATGCCTAGCTTTATTAAAAAATTCCTTTGATTTAGACATTTAAGAAAATTGGGGGTACATACCTGTGAAATGAAGTCTCTGAGAGGCTGAGACAAGAGAATCAGAAGTTAGATCTGAACCTAGGCAACTTAGCAAGATTCTGTCTCAAGAAAGGGAAAGAGAGAGACAGAGAGAGAGAGAGAGAGAGAGAGAGAGAGAGAGAGAGAGAGAGAGAGAGAGAGGAGGAAAGAAAGAAAGAAAGAAAGAAAGAAAGAAAGAAAGAAAGAAAGAAAGAAAGAAAGAAAGAAAGAAAAGGAAGACAAGGAAAGGAAGTCAGGAAGGAAGAAAGGAAGAAAGAAAGAAAAACAGTCTGGGGATGTAATTCAGTGGGGAAGCCTTGGTCAATTCCCAGTACCCCAATTAAAATAAATTAAAATGAAATAAAATAACTAGACCTAAATTTTTTTAAAAAATAACAGCTAACATCAATAATTCTGTTTCAAAAAGTAGTATAATGCCTAATCATTGATTGCCTTTACATAGCACACATTTGCAAAATTCTATAATGGGCCCAACGCGTAGAATCAGGAGCCTAGGATACTTCAAGAGAATGAGTTAGCAAGAAGAGAGGCACTTTCAGTCACGCAGTCTCATGTGAAATGGGGACACAGATTACAGTCTAGAAAGATTTTCAATAGTGTAACTTGAAAGAAGAGACTTTTTCAGGTAATAGTGTGTTAACCAAAAAAAAAAAAAAAAAATCAATTTGTCAGGACATTCAAATCTGGCTAATCAAGATTCTCAATTAGTTTCAGTGACATTTAATCCATAAGTTTTATCTCAGCATAAGTAAAAATGATAATGTCAGAAGAGCTTTTAAACCATCAACCAGGAACAATTATCCTACCTTTGCAGATACACAGCAATCTACCCAAATTTTGTTTCTTTGGAGAAAGACAGTGTAAAAATGCTCTACTACTGTTTTTAATAAATTTCATTAAGAGACTAAAGATGCTTTCCCTTTCCTATTTCTGCAGTCTACAATTTATGAAAGAGACTGCATGAATGACTGTACTTCTCTCTGTAATATGATGCTATAAATAAAGGTGTTCTGTGAACAAGTCCACATGTAATAAATATTCCAAGTAGCAAAATACACCCATGAGAAAATAAAAAGTTTTAAATATCTTATTTTTTCAAAAGATTTATTATAATCATGTGATTGATAAGTGCAGAATGAACATTCTCTTGAGGAATAATGGAAAATATACTACTTTTCCTAAAGGTTCTCTATGCTTCAATTCTAATATATATTTTTAAAAAGTTTTAGTCTTGGTATTTTTGAGAAACTTCTAGATTTTTTAATTTGATTTGAATTTTGAAAGCTACACAATTTACCAAAAGAAGCAGTTAAACTTTTGTTAGATCAATATGAATATTGCAAAACCTTTGTTAATGAAGACTTGTCGATTTAAACAACATGTCCCAGGTAGTATTTACACAGCAAATTACAAGACTATGTGAAATCTTCCTTTGCCTAAATTTAACAGCTGTTAAATTTTTGTTAAATCAAGTAATGTATTACTTGGCAAGATGTTCTTTTTTTTTTTTTTACAGATGGAACAATAAAAAGAAATGTATTGAAACTAATCTGTTATACAAATTTGGCACTTTGTGTGAGTGTCTTGTGAAGCCCACCACTGCAGAGAACATTTATGATATTTTCTAGCGTGTAATTTCAATTACAATATTCTGACTACTGAATTAGATTTTGGGAAGCTGCATGCAGATGGGAACCAGTTTTGGAGTACTTAGATTTATTACAATACTGTACTGTATGATAAAATTTATTTGGAATTTGCAGTTGGTGGGTCCCAAGGGACTTAACCCAAGCCCTACGTGTTTTCTGTCTCTGATTTTACTGGCACTTGGTGTTTCCTTCTCCCTGCTCCTTTCTAACTCAGTTGGACCTTCTTTACATGTTCCTATTGTGTTGGTTAGAGGACTTACAGAGCAGAGTGATCCTGTAGGAAAAGTAGACAAAATTTTGATAAATAGACCTGAACTGATTCTGAACATATCACACATACAAAATCACTTTGGTAAAAAAAAAAAAAAAAGAAAAGAAAAGAAAAAGAAAAAGAAAGCATGTTTTCTTTCAGATTAACTAGAATAATAACCTTTGCTATGAGGACATGGTCAGATTTGTTCTACTTCTGTAAATGGTAGGATGGTTTTCTCATTTTAGATGAATATTTCTCAAATGCACTATAGATAGCAGGTACCAGACAATCCTTTCTTTCTAGGATTGTTCTCTGTCCTGCAGGATGCTCTGGAGAATGTCTCTGCCCTTCACTGCTAGATGATGTTTTCATTTCCCCTGACTGGATGATCAAATCTACCTGTCTACACTGCCAAATGTTCTCTGGTGGCAAAGTCTCTGCCACTGCTTTTCGCAGCTGTATGAAAATGTATCTATTCTTACAAGAGGTAGAAGAGGTGCAATTAACAGAGGAAAAGAGAGAGAAGGAGTCAGAGGCAGAAAGAAAAGGAAGGAAAAAATATGCAGACAGAAGTGGTAACACAGTGCATCAATTGCCCTTCCTGACTTCATTTCTATTCATTTTTGCCTACCACGCACGTGAATAGTTTGCATATTCAGCATGTTAGCATTAAATGAGTTCACAAATTCTAGAGTTTGGCCAAGAATCAAACTTTAGTTTTGGCATGTGCCAGCTGTGAGACTCTTTGATACTGGGAAGGTAGTTAACCTCTTCAGTCTTCAGTTTCCACATTTGTAGGTAGAATATTTTAAAGGAATTAATATGTGGACTTTTGATTAGAAATGCATTAATGAATATAGAGTATGTAGCAAGATGCAGAATAAACTCAAAATTATTTCATATATATCATTACCAACTTCTTCATCAGCAATGAGGCAGAATTGCATGTTTCAAATACAG
>NW_004955440.1:8125549-8179077 GCF_000276665.1 Chinchilla lanigera
ATCTTTTTAAAAAGACAATTATGAGGCTAAAACACATGCTTTTCTCAGCATATACAACATAATTATTAACTCCAAAAATCTCAACACTCAAAATAGAATCATTTAAGCACTGATAGTAATACTCTATGTTAAAAGTATGCATGTATGTCTACATGTACATATTTTTTGATTGATTTATACTAGGGATTCAATCCAGGGTTTTTACAGTGAGAGCCACATTACCAGCCATTTTAATTTGTTTTAATTATTGAAACAGGACTTATAAAATCGCCCAAGCTGTACTTCACCTTGCAATCCCCCTGCCTCAGCCTCCCTGAGTGCTAGAATTAGAAGGCATGTACCATCACATGTGGCTCAAAGCATTTTAAATATCTCTAACATATTCCATATTCCAAAGAATCACGTTCTTATTAACAGATATCACTTTAAATTTAGAATAACACAGTTATTTATTTGGCCTGCACAATCCCAGCAACTGCATTTCTAAACTAAAACCATCTAAATACCCTCAAGCAAAGAGTGCACACTTGTACAGAATGGACTGAGCGTGCTCCTTCAGCAGAAAACAGTACATAAATTATTAACTCAGTCCGTTCAGATCAGCACAATATTTCACATGCATACTCTTAGTGCAGCAGTAGTATCCTTTTAGAAACACAGAATTGAAAAATATTTCTTTCACTCGGAACAGACACAGCTAACTTGCCTTACAAATACACAGTAATAATTGTAAATATGGAGCAATCTAGGAGAGTATATAGATAGAGATTTATAAATTAACTCAATTCAGAAAGTAGATGTTGCATGCCTACTCACTGTCAGTAATCTAGGCACCTACAGTAAATCATTGGACAATAAACGCAATGAAAATATCCTCATGGAATTCTCCTACTAGTTATACATAATGAGTGATTTATCCATTTTCTTTTCATTATAGGACATGTTACATGCAACAAAAAAGAGTGTCACACAATGAAGCCTTTTTTTGTATCAAACATACTTAAGAACTTTAGTTGCTTCCTATTCCTTTATAATATGAATTATTTACAAAAATACATACTATCTTAGATGTTTTCCTAATGAAAATTTTCAGCCCAGAGCACTTTGCCAATACTACTAGATTACACTACTAGAACAAAATCTCCAAATTCATAGAAATCAAGGGTAAAATATTGGAGGTTTTGTTATATTTCGTTTTCGCCAACAAACAGAAATTCAAGAAAGTCAATGAATTCAACCTTCATTAGTGACCCTCTTGGGTAAATTATCCCAGTTAGACTGAGGGGTTATATTTCATCTCTTTCAACATATTTATATTTTTTTTCTTCTTGCAGCTCTTTTAAACAACAGCCAAGGGAAAATGGAATGAAGCTTTTCCATAATTATTTAATTATTTTAATGTACGGCTGTACAAATTTCAGAGGACAAAGGATTCCCTGAGAACAAGGAGGTAATTACAGAATTCTTCCATTAACTTCTATCAAGGAAGCAGGAAGAAGGGTAAGAGCGGTCGAACTCCACAGCTCCTTCTCCAAGTCAGCCACTATTTCATGACAAATGGCTGCACTTCCAAACCCAGATATAAGCATCCCCCAAGTCCCTACACAATTAACGTAGTACTGAGATGACTGGCTCTAAGTCTGAATATTGGCCCTGCCTAATGGTGAGCAATTTTATAGTAGAAATGCTTCGGTTTTTTATTTCTTGTTGTTTGTGTTTTTTTTTTCTGCTACTGTTTTTCTGAGAGGAGAGTAGATCTGCTACTGCTAGTTCATATTTACATGAATTCAGTATTATATCAGTGTGATCAAGTTCTCTACTGATGAAGTCTCTACCATTTCCTCTACAGTGCACTGTACATATGAGATGTGTTGGCATGAGCTTGAATGTCTCAAAAATGCTAGCATCTGCCTCACCCAGCAAGCACGAAATCTGAGAATGAGGCTATAGTATCTCCACTCTTTCACAGCAGTGCTCCGGCTGTTGGTAAGGTCACCTTTGCATTTGTCACACTATAGAACACTTGTTACATGTAGCAATTCTGCACTCATTTTTTTTGGTTGATAAAACAAGTGAGATCCTTGCTGAGCACTTGTTAGTATTTCCTGGATATTTTTTTTTTTTTCTTTGAAGGGTAAAAATTTTATTTTTGAGAAATTTTGTACTGCATCTTTTCAAAGATAATGAAAGAAAGCAAAAGAAAGCAAAAATGTTTTCCTCCCCACATTGTGAAAATAAATAAGGGCAAACTTTTAAAAGAATGATGACATCCCTGGATAGTTTTCTTCTCAGGAGCTAAACCATCTTCTGATCACACTTTTTATGTACCTCCTTGACGTACTGACCCTTATCAATTCTGTACTTCAGGGAAGTAACCATGTACAGTCTATTTTTTTAATCAAAGGCAAATTTTGCACAATTTTTTCTTCAAAATAGCAGTTAGAGAGATAAAATGAAAGAAATATGGATATAAATTTACTTTCCAGTTTTCCTGATTTTGCTAACACTATTCCATTCACACTGTATGGTTGTTTCTCTCTCATTTCCTTTCACTTTTCAAAACTACCATCCCAGACCCATTTTCCAATTGGAATGTTTTCCATCAGTCTTTCATTATGACTCACTATCCACAGTGGCATTCATCTGAACTCTAAGAATGGTTTGTGTGCTTATCATGCAAGAAATGCTTATGAAGTAATGGTACTCTGTCCAGTGGTAGGTTATATATCTAATATTTCATGAAGTGCTATGTCTCCTTAGTTTTATTGTTATTTTGATAGGTATCTATTGAGCATACTATGTTTTCTTTTTTCTTTCTTTCTCATCTACCCCTAAATTGAATATAAGAATCATGTGCTGTTTTTCACTGCACTTCTTAGTAACATAGTATACCAGTGTTGCCCCAAGTATTTATTTAAAATGCTTATTTGAAAAAAAATTTTTAAAAGATAGTGAAAACTAGGCAATTAAGTCTTGTTTGATGTATGAAAAAAAGAAAGTTTAGGATTGAAGATATATAGGCTGTCTCTAGATTAAAATACAACTTTATAAACCACACAGTTAGAATTACTAATTTTTCATAGTCTAGACTTTCAGATTCTGCTAAGCAAAATGCTTTTATCTTTTAGTCATAGAGTTTCTGATTTGGTATCAGAGTGGAAATTTACTTCTTCAGAGTGTGCTGGCAGGAGCTTCTGTCCTTAGGTAACTCTCTGGTGCTGCCCCAGGCCCCCTGTTCCCCTCAGCTACTGTGAAACTATGGACACACTTTGTTCAGATAAAACAAAGAACACTTTAATTCCAGTGCCCCTCCATCACAAGTTATGTAAATGTGGTATTCTAAATCTGTCTTGTTTTTCTATTGCCACAAGTGAAACATCATTTGTATCAAACATAATCTTGCTTTAGATAGAACTATAGATTTACTAATATCTTTAATCACTGATCCTCTTGCATCATAGGCGAACTATTTGACATCATTTTTCTTCCCTCTAAAGTACAGGCTTTAACCTTTTCTTAAATGAAAGTCATTGACAACCTTTCTCAATGTAGCTTGAATGCAAATGTATTTACCCTGTAAATATCTCAGAGATGAGAGAAAAAGTGCTGTTCTGGTAAATACATAAAGATTGATCAGTTTTACTTGACAGGGGGTCCTTCTTCTTGTCTTTACAGAGGGCTATTGACCAAGATAAATAAGACTATGGAGATTCTCTTGTATGTCCCTTTTTATAGACAATAACCAATCATGTTGACCAAAGCTTTCAAATATGCCTTTAATCTGCTGTCACAAGATTTGTGTTAAAATGGAACAGAAAATAACTAGTCACCAAGTGACCACATGAACTTACACTGCAGAGTTACCATTCCTATGAACATTTACGAATACAAATTTAAACTGTTTCTCATTTTAGGGGGAAAATGGCCATGTACATCATATGCATTCACCTGGTCACGTCCCTTTCCAAAGATGGTTCCACTTAATCAATTATGGAACGCACCTAATGTCTGCCCATTTGAATGAGTATCTTAAAGACAGCATTGAAAACGGAAAGGGCAGGCAAAAAAAAACAAAAACAAAAACAAAACAAAACAAAACAAAAAACCCTTTACCTGTCCAAAGCAATTTATCTATCTCCCTCAGATGATTTCCAAGTTTTTCTCCTTGGTCATAATGAGAAGCATCCTACCCACTGAAAGCAAAGCCCTTCTCTTTGTTCAGCAGCCAATATTTTCTCAGCATTTGTCCTTAAGAGCCAGTCAGGAATCCTTGGGCATGTGTAAGAGCAGTAGATACTTCACAGGCTATTAACTCACTTTTGCTTTGTGTATCCAGCCCATGTGAAATTACTAAAAAGGTGGGATGTGAGAACAGGGAAAAATAAATGAGCTCCCCTCAAGGAATCGAAATAGATCCGCTGAATCATACAGTAAAAGTGTATCCTAAGTACTAATTCAGCACCCACAAATATGAACTGTATTGAATAAGTGAATGAGTGAATTAATAATTAATCATCACAATCTTCCAGATACTCTGAGAGGTGTGAAAAGTAAGGTGTTAATAAGCCAGGCCAGTAAATACTAGTCTCTAACTCTGTTTGCCACTTAAATATGAGCGTGTGAAAATTGGAAATGGTATTATCTGTCACTCAGAGAACACTAAGCATTCCCAGTGTGCTACAAGCTATTTTATCTACATTAACACTAATTATCACACAAATTCATTAAGGTTCTGTGATTGCCTCAGGTAATAAATGAGAAAAGTCAAAGCTTAAAGCTGGATTTCCAAAGCCTGAACATCCACTGTTTTCTGATTGGGTTAAGAAAGAAGGAAGGAGGAACTAGAAAGAGAAAAGAGAACTCTTCTCCCTTGAAAAAGACTTTAGTTGGCACCTCTGCACCGGTCCAGGACACTAGCTGTCATAGAACAAACTGTGCGACTAGACTTTGGCCTCAGATGTTTTTCTCTCTAGCCTATGAAAGATGGTGTCTTCCTGAAACTGGAAATGTGTTACTTTACCATTTTTGTTGACTTTCAAGTTTTTGCTATCAGCTATGTAAAAATTCTTGCCTTAAATTCTCTCTGTTTAAACACTCAGTAATTTCTGTTGTTCTGTGTGATTCCTGACATGCCTGTGATCAACACTCAATTTCACATATAACATTGCAAACCCATTAATATCACTTTACAAGTTTTGGTTCACAAAGTCATCTCTTCATCTGAAGATTTTTTTTAAAGACAGTGTCTCACTATGTAGTTCAGGCTGGCCTTGAACTCACTACATAACTCACGCTGGCCTTGAACTTGTGGTGATCTTCCTGTCTCAGCTTCCTAAATTATGGGATTACAGGAATCCACCACCAGACCCATCAGCATCTCTTGATAAATAGAGATGTCATGTTAGTTCTGACTCTGTCCCCACGTATCACATGGCCAAATATAAAATGGAAACTCAATAAATACTTGTTGAATAATGAGTGAATATAGTATTACAATAAGACAGCAATAAACAACTATGAAAAGGACAAATTTTCTAAAGAAAGCCTTCCTAGAGATCAAATTCTCAGACTGTGTTTCCAAAGATGAGTAACAAACCTCTGGGTAGACAGGAACAAGATCCATAGTTCATAAGTTTCCAGTAACCAGGAGAAGATAACAAAAACCAAAAGTCACTGAATGATTGACACATCCAGGAAATTTCGGTTTATTTGAAATCCAGGTGCAAAAAAAGAAAGCCTGGGAAAAAAGGCCTGAGAATGAGAGAGGGAAATGATGTCTGCCTGGCAAAGGAGCTTGTGATTCACGCAGTTCTTTTAGGCGAGGCATTAAATTTTCAGCCTGTACTTTAGAAGGATCATTTTGTTGACTAGATCATGGGTTGACAATGGTTAGGATAGGTAACCAAAAAATAAAAAAATTGAAAGGCATTACCTCAACCTCATTGAAATTGCATAATGAGCAAACTTAGATCAGAGGTAACTGAGATAGCAGAAATACGTGCAAGCTAAAGTTTGTTGAGAGTGAAAATAATTTGAGTGTAGTGAATGTTTTCAGGCAGGCTTGGGGGAGTAAATGGTATAGTACATTTTTGGTCACTCTAGGAATTCTGACACAATTAGACAAGACAGAAGGAAGAGCAGGCAGAGGGAAACTATGATGAGCTCCAATGTGGATACTAGCTTCATCTGCCTACAGGGCTTCCCTATGAAGTGTGCAGGGGAGTGGCAGAGGTTCATGCCTGGACCTCGCGGGACAAGGCAAGGCAGAGGTCAGCATTTTGGGGGAGGAGGTGGTAGCAAAGTGGGTAGAGACTCAGAGAAATGGCAACACAGGAAGCGCAAGGTAGAAGAGGAAGCTCAGGAAAGAGCAAGCGCATGGGAGTTCCTGGAATGTGAAGGGGAAGAAGTGTTTGAAGTAGAATTTCCAGGTGGACAAAGGGCTAGGGACCAGTCAAGAGAGATTCTAAAATGATAGCTGGAGAGGCCAGCCTGTGAAGTGTACTGGCTTTGGCAAAAAAGAGGACGGTCTGCTCTGGGAGTAAAATGTAAAGGTACCATGTGTAAATTACCTGTTTTTCTCCTCCAGGAAACACGACTGTGGAAGGAATGAGAGGGGTCCCTTCCTGGAGCTGAAAGGATTTCTTACATTAAAGTCCCGACTTAATACTGGTCCCATGTTTAGCCCAGTCTGATATAAAAAGAAATGTGAGTGAATAAATGTGGAAAATTTTCCAGGGTGGTGAAGGTCTTGAAGGTTTTTTTTTAACTTATTGTTAAGCTTACATCAGAGTTTCAAATACAGATGAGGGAAAGATTTAAGGACTGTCTGGGTCATCACAACCTGGTTAGTGACAAAGCTTTCAACAACAAGATGAAAGAGTTCTCAAAAGGTACTGTTTGGGCAATTCATTTTCCACATTTTGGTCAGGCATTCATCTCGGTGTCGCACTTCCTAAAGCAAAAGAAGGAATTTATGTTAGTAGAAAAGCACAACATAAAAATAGTCAGAAGTTTACACATATTTTTTGGTTAAATCAGTAATGGTTTTCCCAACTAAAAACTGAAAAAAATATCTACATTCATTTTTGGGCCAAAATACATAATATTTTATTATTTAAAATAATAAAACATAGAGAAAATCAATATTCAGTGCACAATTCTTCTGTTAGTCACACGTGACCTTAACCTTTAGGCATGCTAAGCTAACCACTTATTAAATAGAACAACTTTTTTCTTGACCACAATAAAGAATCATTTTAGAAAAATGCTCCTATTTCACACAGGTCCTTCACATATTCTTTCTTTAATGTTATACACAGGACTATACATAGATGAATATAAGTAGTTCATCTTTTGGTCTAAGAACTACGGTTACTGACCAAGAACAACTGCTCTCGAGGGTCCTAACACACACAAAATGGCAATCCAGCAACACACATATCCTGTATTGGTATCTCATCAATAACCCTGAGGGATGTATGACTCACTGAGCTGAGAAAGGATCACATATTCAATATCTGTTTAGCTGAAAAATCTCCCATGGAATTTTCCACTTATCAGTTTCTATAAACTGCTCTGTATATTGAATGCATTATACAAGCATCTTTAACTTAGACTATGGAGACATAGATTTAAATAAATGTGTTTAAATGTCCTTCTAAGGGAGTATCTAGATCCATTTCCTAAATAAATAAGAAGCTCTTCAGTACAGGGCTTGATCCTGTTGTGACTATGCCTCTTAGTGGATTCTGTTATGGCTCGGTTCACAATAGAAAATTAGAAAATATTTTGGATACAGGTGAATGTTCCTTAGTGTAATGCTGAAGGTGACTGTCACTCCTTTTGACTTTGAGGAGGACACAAGGGCTAGGATATGCACAATTTATTTTTCATTTTCCACTCACATATCAGGAAAGCAGTATGTTAAGGTTGGGTAGAAGACAAAGGGGATGAAGAAGATTTGGGTAAGTAAATGAGAAATTGTTCTGGAAGGTGTTGTGATTCTTATCGATCTCACAGTCTAAATCAGAACTAAGCTCTGCGGCAAATACATTCAAATACTCCAAAACCTAAATTTAAGCCAATTACTAAAACTCTGAAAAGTGTTTTGTCATATTCTTCTTGCAAGTAATTGACATCAAATTTCATTCTCTGTGGAAAATTTAATGTTGTCTTCTTTTTAGCAAATGTCAATCTAGTTACTATCTGAGATAATCAATGTTCCGCTGTTGCAATCACATAGTCTTTAGTGCTTTCTGATTACAATCATTCTCAGTGCATCCAGTGCTTATAACAGGACTTTTTTCTCTCCTCTTGCTAACTAGCACAGTGCATGCAAATGGTGTAAGACAGAAGCATTACTGGATACGTATAAGAAGTAAAAGGTGAGAGACTTATGCGATCTGAAGAGAAACCAGAGTATATGTATAAAAAATAGAAAGAGAGTCAACAACCTTGGACAAATAAGCAATCTCAGGTTTGAGGTATAGTAATTTGAGATATAGTCAGACAAATAAGCTGTGACCAGATTATGTAGGTCTTCATATGTCACTAAGAAACTTCTGATTTTATTTTGAATGTCATGGAAATCCTAGGAACTATGTTTCTTAAAGAACAACCTGAATGCATGTTTCCATAAGGCAGACACACTATGCACTTATTGTAGTCTTCCAAGCACAAGACTTTTATGGTTTGAACCTAGATAATAGCAGTAGAACTGGTGAAACCTTTTAAGATTTGGTACATATTTGAATGGTATAGCTAATAATATTTCCGATACAATCAATAGGGTAAATTAAAAACTAAAGAGTCAGGGATCCCTTTAGTATTTTTAGTGTAATAACCTGAAAGTGTTGGCAACTGAGAAGAATAAAGCACTAATACAATAGTTCTGAGAGATGGGAAAGATCTCAGGTGTGTGGAGTTAGAGATATTCATCAGATATCCAAGCGCACATAGAGTGGCAGTTAGATGTACATATCCAAGTTAAGAATTTGTCTGGAGTGAAAAAGTAATTAAGATGAGTTTTAAACCAGGAGGCTGAATGAGCTTGCTAAGACAATAAAGTAAAGAGAAGATGCCATGGACAGAGGCTATGTACCCAAGGAAGAAAGTTGTTCTTTTGGAGAGAAGCAGATTACAGGAATTTGTTCATTCACCCAGGGATCACATACCACAGGTAGTTTGTAGGTTTAGAATAACCAGTTCAGGATTAGGCTTTGTAAACCAGAGTTTAAAGAAAACCAGGTTTCAGCTGGTAGGGTTCAGAGGAAACCAAGTTTAAAGGAAAGTAGATACCCTGCATTTCTTAATGTCTAAATGCCTCAAACCTCAGGAGTTAGGAAGGAGTTATGTACTAAATATATTCTATCTAAGAAGTTTCCTTAGATTTTCTTTCCTAAGAGTTAGGATTCTTCACTCTTTGTCCTTTTTCCTGTGTTTGCTTTTATATTTTTAAACTTAACTACTTGTATGGCTTGAATTAGCTCTTAACACTGTGTATGTACTATTTTCCTTTGAATCATGCAAATCTATTTTAGGATCTTCCCCTTATTGTTTGATTACTTATAAGCTAACTAGCTAAACTGCCTTTCACATTTTAATTAGGACAGTGGCATTCCCATTTGAATACAAGCGGCAGGGGGCGCGTGGTGGTGTTTAGCAGGCTGATGGGCTGTGTAGGACAGCGGTTAAGCGAAATTTAAGAAAATAAGGATTTATTTAATGAGGACATCAATGGAGTAGATAAGTCTGTGGAAATGTATAGAACGTTTTTGTGTATTCTTGAGGTGGAAGTATAGACATACCAAAGTAGAAAACTTGATGGTAGAGGTCACAGAGAGGTTTGCACAAAATTGAGCTGATGCAGTGTTTATCAATGACAAATCCTAGATTCTAGAGAACTATAATTAATGTGAATAGTAGCTGAAGTTGGGTGGAGAAATTTAAAGGGAAAGATATTAAAAATTTAAAGGGAAAGATATTATCCCAAAGTATCTTGAATTTAATGAAAATTGAACTAGAAATACTATAGGAGAGACAGAGCCACAGTAACTGAGAAATAGGAGGGGATGGCTTGAGAGTCCACAGGTGCAAACAGCAACGAAGAGCAAAGAATAAAGTAATTTAATGATATGAGCTTCCAAGTTAGGGGCAAAGGAGAATGAATGGTCTACACAGAGAAAAGAGGAACAATGACCTCAGTTTCAGGCTCAGTAGTAGGAGAGATTGGGAAACGGATTTTATTTGCAAGACTTGCAGGAGAAGAAGAAAAGACCAGCTGCTGCTTCCTAACAAGGTAATGATGGATTTTGTGGAGTAATATGCAGTTTTGCATACAATGGGCTGGGTGTTCCTGAGGACACGTGAAAAGGTGAGGAAAGGACACAAAGCAAGAGTTATAGACAGCCTTTGTGATTATTAGAGTTCTGTGTTAATAAGCATAACTCCAGGAAAGGACAAAGAGGGTAAGACTGATTCCAAGGTGACAGAAAGATGTGTAGTAGAGAAGGCAGTAGAGTTAGATGCTTCCACCTCATTCCTAATGAATGGTATGAAAGGTACAGAAAGGAAACACAAAAATTCAGGTCCAAGACTTTTGTTGGAGGTCTTGGCAACAACAGGCTCATTTTCCCTTGATTTACCTGAAAATGAAGTTATCTCAGTGTTGTGGCTTATATCTAGATGTCCACTGAAAGCCACATGGTCTCACTGGTGGGGCATCTGGGAGTGACCGGATCACAGGTTTGTGATACTAAATCATGGGTACATGGTACTAGATAAGTCCCCTGACAGGTTTATAGCTGGGTCAGCTGTTGGGAGGTGAAGCCTGATGGAAAGAGGTCACTCTGGGTGTGACCTGGAATGATATATATCCCTCCTCCTCCCTTGATCTCCACCCAGCTTCCTTTCTGCGTTACCATGAACTGTTTTCCCTCTGCCATACCACTCTTCCTTGTAGCCAGCAGAATATGGACTGAAACCTCTACAAATTGTAAAAGTCTCCTGTTTTAACTGGTCAGAGGTGTAGGATATTTTCTGTCCACAAAGAGAAAGTAATCAAGACACAGAGCCAATAAATCCTCTGACTTCCTTAAGGTATTCAAAGGTTTACAGTCAACTCCAGATGAAAGAGACAGGGGCTGGGGATTTAGCTCAGTGGCAAAAAGCGCCTGCCTGGCAAGCGCAAGGTCGTGAGTTCGGTTCCTGGTACCGGAGAAAAACAAAACAAAAAAAAAACAAACAAACAAACAGATGAAAGAGACCTAAACAGTACAACTTGGAAAATTTTACAATGAACTTCTTTAACATTTAATGCTAAATGATAAAAAGAAACAAAATAATATTGTGACCCTAAGGAAAATTTTTATCCTGGCAGTATTTCCTCTAATTGATGGATAGGTTTATAATTGATCCAGGACAATATTCCTCTAAAAAAAATTCATGGGTCAAATGTAATCACATGTTCCCTAAGGGCAATAAGGTATCTCTATTAGACTCTGTAACTACATTAGTTTGCAATCATTTGCTAATGAGTTGCATTCACATGCAGTGATGGGGACCCCTAAGGAGAGGAACCATCTGGACATCCCCAGAGCCCACCGTAATGACTGGCCATTTTCATTATATTTTCAACAAATATTAATCCTATGAACAGTCACAAATGGGCAAAGAAATAATAATTTATAAACTAATCAGGGTAGCATAAATGTTAAACTCAGAATAAAACAAATCTCTGAAACATCAAAATGCCTTCTTTTAGGAGATGTGGTACTACCCTTTCCGTATATGATTTAGTTCCTCCTAAAATACAGTTTTCATCATCTAACTACCAAGATGACACAAAGATGTTCCAGTAAATGATTGCTTCTCCATCATATTAAACAGCTGACATTGACTAAATCAACTTTGGAAGTTATTTTTTTAAACTATTATTTTCTTTACTTACAGAGGATTAATCCCCTACACGCAAATCAAAGTCATGTAATCTTCACTTTATGCCATTTATCTGCCTTTGGCTGTTAACTTTACTGCAACTTTTGTCTCTGGGACCAATTTGTGAAGTTTCAAATCTATTTTAATAGTTTGTATAAATCAATTTTCCCCTCATAGCATTTTTTCAGACAAATGATGTGTTGTCTTTTATTTGCTAGCTCATCCATCCATACAGATTTCATTGTAGTTTCTTATCTATTTATCAATTGTGATTATATTAATGGTATCTAGCCTGATTTGTATCACTAAATTAAGCCCCCATTTTTAAATGATTCACAATTAATTTCAGCTATCTAAAGATAAATATGTATTTGATTTTAAACACAGCAGTTCCATTATAGCTTCATATTTGTTCGTAGATCAAATGCACTCTGTTATATAACAAGGTGAAAATATCCCATCTCTTCTTTATATTTCTCAAGTAAACTAAGACTTAATTTACACATGGATTAAGTTGCTGTGCTATACCTCATGTGTTACATTATTAGCTGCAACCCCAATTGCTAAAAAAATATAGTCACTTTCCCAACTGAAAAGTACACATATAATTCAAAATGCTGAATTTGAATGGCTCCTATATGCAAAAATAGACAAATATTAATACTGATTTGCATCTATGGCACAAGCATATATTATAATTTCTTTTCATGGGCATGGGAAAACTTCTCATACAGTTTTCCACTTGTGACTTTCTCCTGAGTGAAACAGATTTGAATGTGAAGTCCCACCGAATCAATAGGAAACAACCTTTCTATGAACTCATGCATCTGATGATCTTTTGCTGATGTTCTACATAAGTAGACATATACTGAACATCTTCAGGTAGTTCTTGTTTAGATTTTTATGGGTCTACTATAGATACGTAACGTCTTACTTGCATGTAGTAAATTTGAAAAATCTTCAAAGAATTTCAACATGTGATGGCATTCAACTAACTGTTAGTCACCTGTTGGAGAGAATGAGGGTGCATTCCATCTGTTTCTAAATAGTAAAAAACTGCAATTTTATACTCTGGAAATATTTACGTTCCCTTTGGGGATTCTTACTTATGCAAACTGTTATATTCCACAAATCAAAAATGACAAATGAGAAAAATCTAGTGATGGAAAAATACCTTGTTTATTAAATAAATTTTGGGAGAAAACCTTACCAATCAAATGGTAAAAATGTAGAAGTCAACACAGACAGTTTATCCAGGAAATAATTAAATAAAAACAGTCTGACAATCACAAAGGAAGTCTCCATATTTAGAGTTTTTACAAGGGGAGCATTATTTCTTTCAAGTAAAGTAATTATTTCTGCTTGAATGAGGAAGATAATAATATGTCAACAGTTTAAAAATCTCATCCATATTTTCTATGTTTGCTTCCAAAAATTTCCCCTAATTTTGGGGCCTGTGAAATCCTGTGCAGTTGTTAAACTAAAATATAGTAATATTGCTGACTGCCCTTTGGGTACATGTTCATTCAATTTCAAGATACAAAGGACATAAGTTTTTAATATCAGAAAAGTTAGATTGTCCTGGCTTATTAACCCATGCAGCTTTTCCTAACACTGAGTATCTGGGTGAAAGACCCCTAGTATCATCTCTAGAGGCTCCCTAGCCCTCCCCTGCCCACGCAAATGAGAGGCACAACACTACAGGAATGTAAAATCATCTTTGTATGCATGAGAAAGAAAAAAGTAGAGGTGAATTACATGCATAGGGAATTAGATGTGATCATTAACATCTTTTTCTCTCTAAAATATTTCTATACACTTACAGTTCTTCATCTTTACTTTTCTACTTAGACATCCAGAACTATAGAACTGTTTGTAACCTATTAACACTATGAATTCAGTCTGATACATTTTGTTGTAATTTTTTAGATCTGCTCCCATGACCATATAATAATACCTACTTCTTATTTAGACATAAGTGGTAAAAATTGTTTTCTTAGTCAGGATCTTACAGACAAGGCTTTACATGTGGAAATAAAAAGTTTTAAAAGTAATCCCCTGATAGGATTTGGAATTCAAAGAAAAACCAGAGTAGTTTGAAATAAAACACAAATAGGGCTGGTTGTGTAGCTCAAGGGTAAAAACCTCGATAGCATCTGCAGGGCCATGATGAAATCCCTAGCACTGTCTAATGAATAGTCATAAAAGTTTTGAGGTGTACTTAGTCAAATGTCAGTCAGTCTAGGAAAGCAAAGTAAAATAAACAACAACAACCAAAAAAAAATAAAAGGCAGGCATGGTGGGGCACGCCTTAGTCCCAATACTCAGGAGGCTGAGGCAGGTGGATCACTGGAAATCCAACACCAGCCTGGGCCACAGAACAAGATCCTGTCTAAAAACAACAAAACCAAAGAGAAAATAAAACAATGTAATGTGGCTTGGCATATTTACGTTGGCTTGGCAGCCTCAGCATATTAAATAAAATCAACCATAGAAGCATGCCCGCTGACTAATCGCATGGTTAAAATAAATGATAGTATTGACTTGTGAGAACTAAGTAGCAGAAGCTAAGATACAGACATTAAGAGAAGCTGTTTTTTAAAAAGTCTATGTATAAATTTCAAGGCCGAAAATGAGAAAGTGAGACCCGACAGTGCGCGCGGCAGAGAACGGGGAGACAGCGTTACGGGAGATTTCAGAGTCAGGAAGGGAGTTTGGGAGTTAGGAAGCCAGAGTATAAGGAGAAAACAGGAGCCTGAAAGGCAAAGGACAGGACCTTTGAATGGGCCTCCCACAAGCCGCCTCTGTCCCCCGCCCTCTGCCAGTTCTCACAGGTTCCCCAGGCAGTTTGCCTAAATACTCATGTAGGTATTTTGGAGTGCGCCACCGCAGAGCAAGACATTTCTCTTACAGTATTCAGGTAGAGATACAGTGAATATTTTCATTTGTTCCTATAATTGTATATCTGAAGAAAATTTAATGACATTATCCAAATATATTTATTTACTGGTAATCAAAGCCAAAGAGAAAATCCATAGCCCATTCCACTATTTCCTTCTGATTATTCCCATGGAGTCCACTTACCTGCTTTATGAAACTGTCTAATATAAACTGCTAGTTTCAACCAAGTATATTGTCCTTCCAAACCTGATCCTATGGAAGCAGTGTTTACCCACTTAAAAACTGCACTTCTCAGTCTTTCATGTAAATAAGGATGGCTGGGGGTAAAACATAGGTTAGTGAGATAAAGGTAGCTATTGTTCCATCTGTTTTTTCAGAAAGTTTCTTTAAAAAAAGCAAGGATGACTTCCTTGGTAAGGGTATTTAATTCTTCTGACTCTGTCCGGGAATGCAGTTGCAATGTTTGGAGCAGTAGTCAAAGTTTCTTGACTTTTAGTCTAAAAATGAGTAAGGTAATGCTCAATAATAATAAAAAAAAAATAAGAAAAATGATAGCACTCAGAGGCCATGTCAGCCAGTGACAATCAACACTAGTCAGACACTTAACGTCTAGGTTAGTTGGAAGGGGTGGTCCGCGACATTAGTGGTTTTGAAACTTTAAGACTATGCAGATAAATGCACAAAACCATAATTAATCTACAGAAAAATAAAACTTTTTGGAGAGAAAAGGCTAAAAGCAGAGAGCATGATGAATTTTATAATACAAAATGCAACTATTTGCATAAGGTACAGATTGCTAAGCTTTGACTTAATTTATAGCAATGATTCCTTCCTTGGAAGCCTTCCAAACAGGGAAGACTGGTAGTCCATTCAGGCAAGTTTGGGTTCAGTCCAGCCTGAAGGTAGATGGATCAACTGAATGATCCCTAAAGACCCTTCTGGCCTTATTATCTTACAATTCTCTTTCAAACTGAGAGAAAATGATTTCTGCTTCTTTGTTTGTAGTTATAGTCTTCAAGGAGACCTTTGCTTCCCTCCCGCATATTGCAAATACTTCCAGTAAGTAAGAAGAAAAAAAATGAAAGGAGCAAATCACTTTAGGACAAATGCAAGAGTGAATCTTCCTGACAGAGAGCACACTGCTTGTTCAAGGCCAATAATTTCAGTAATATAGCTAACACAAGTTACCCCGGAGGTTATACCACAAAACAGCCTGATGCTGAGTACTTTTGCACTTTAAGACATCCTCATTCTCTTTGTGTCACACACAATTAGTTGCATCCTTGGGGTCAAGTTACTGGTGTGAGGATTAAATATAAGTCTATTTAAATATATAACCTCTATGTAATTAGTAAGTGTATAAGCCATTTACATAGAAAATGATGAAATAAACTAAGGCACATTTGTACTGAAAAGTTCACTTCTCTCCACTGTTATATTGTGTTAGGGAAGCATATATTGTACTTGACCCTAAATGCATCCCTCAGAGTTCTACATATTCAGTTTTTTTGTTTGTTTTGTTTTGTTTTTTGGGGTTTTTTGTTGCTATTGTTGTTGTTAGTGAGAATCAAACTCAGTATCTTACATTTGCCAGGCAGATGCTTGTGCCGCTAAGTTATATCCCCTTCCTACATATTCAGTTTTGAGTAATTAGCTAAGGTGGATATGATACAAACCTGACTTAATGCAAAAGCATTGTGGTCAGTTGATTGGAGTAGTATGTAGGAGGCACAGCAAGAACATGACTGGAAATTTCACCTTATGCTAGTTTTAAAAAGAGGAGCTGGGCATCGTGGTGCATGTCTGTAATCCCAGCACTTCGGAGGCTGAGGCAGGAGGATCATTGTGAGTATGAGACGAGCCTGGGCTACAAAGTGAGCTCAAGGCCAGCCTGAACTGCACAGCAACACCCCATCTCAAAACTTTAAAGATTAAAAAAATAGGAACAAATGAAATGAGACCTAGCAAAAGGCATAAAAAGGCATGTATAGTTTTTCCTCCATATATGAGCATTTCTGTTGGCAATCCAATAGACAGAAGCTAGAAAAATATCATCAAACACACACTCGCACACACACACACATTTCTGCATACATTTATGTGCAGTAAAGTTTACATTTACATATTATGTACCTGTAGCATCTCCTGAAGAGGAATGAATCATTATTTATTGCAAAAGTACCATTAAATTAAGGAAGAGTTCTCTATGTCATACCGTAAACAGGTTTAATACAATGTAAATTTTGTAGGCTATAGGGCATTTTATACCTGTTAATGTTTCTTGAGATCTAAAGTAAGATTTAATAACCTAACTAAAAATCAGAAATCCAAGTTTCCATACTACTTGTGCTCTAAGCATACTGGAGAGCTATCTGAGCCTCGTATTGAACTGTATAGATTTTTTCTTGGCACTCCTGAGCGGTATAACTGTACTCCGAACAAGGACACACCACATGTTTTAGCTAATGGAACTGAAAAGTGCTCCTTAGCGCCTGTCCTCCTTGTACATAACACTCAGGCTCTGGCTCACAGGCAATGGACATAGTCCCAAAGCAGCTCAGTGGACACAGTGATCTCATTTTGGTTGGCACTGTACGGTTCCCACAACCACAGTGAGCTGTCTGGACTGGCCCTACAATTTCCTGCAGCATAGGGAGATCAACTGATTGATTTCGAGATTTTTCTTAATCACAAGCATAATAAAAAAGTAGAATATAAATCAGTTAAAGCAAACAAATCCCAGTGCATTCATCTTTAATAGTTTCTTCTATATATACCCAAATTTCAGGAAACTGAAAAATTCACATACATATAACTCTATCTTTCTACAAAAGCAAAAAAGAAATAACTTCTTGTTTTGACTCTGAAGTAATATACTATGATGAGCTCAGAAGTCACCAGTTCTCATGGCTATTTTATTTTTTCTGAATATCACTTAATATATTGAGGTAACCCATTGCCATGTGTCCCATCTGGTTAAAGCTGCTACAACAAAATACCAGAGACCCAATAGCTCTAACAAGAGAAATTCCATTCTCACAGTTCCGCAGGCTTCCCAGTCTAAAATCACATGAAGAGTTTGGGGTCAGCCCGCTTTCTGATGCACAAAATGAATCTTTAGGCTGGGTCCTTTCATAGAAGGGGTTAAAGAGCTCCTGTTGTCCTATTTTATAAGGGCACTAATTCCATCAGTGAGAGTTTTGCTTTCATAACTTAATGGTGTCCCAAAAGATCTGCTTCTTCATCCCATGGTAATTAGGATTCACCACATGAGTTTTGGTGGGCTATACACTCAGATATACGAGGTGACATCAGCTCGCATGCAATTCAATGTAGTAGCGATTACTCTACTAAGTGCTAGCATGGATTAGAGAAAAGGATACAAAGTAATTTCTGCAATTTTGGTGGAACTCTAGCATAAAACCCTGGCAGAAGTATAAGATAATCACTTGAGATCATCTTTCTGCAGAATCTTTAATTAGGATTTCAGACTCGACTCAAAATATCTCAGTTCTTCCTAATAGTTTTTAGTCACTTCTCATCAGAATGGTACTACTTTGTTTTTATGAAAAAATTAAATTTTCTCCATTGAATGAGCTCATGAAGCCTCTTATTATTTTCAGATTCCATTATAAAGTTGAATTCCTAAAGGCTTTTTAAAGATAAAACTTCTTATTGTTAATAGTGAAGATCTACTTCAAAGAGTTAAACTTCCTGTCCCTTCAACATCCCCCACCAAATGAAAGCACTAATTTTTCTCAAGGGGATAGATTTAACGGTCAGATTGAGACATTGAATTATGCAAGCTGGTTAGGCACATGTTCAGCTTGCTGTTCGCTCAGCACATTTTTTTCCTGTTCAATCAATTAATAAAACTGACAGGGAATATATAGCTAGTTCAAAAATATCCTTCGGTTGATTTTTTACAGCCAAGTTGCTGCCTTGAGACTAGGTCAGGAGGATGCTGAAGCATAACAATTTTATGCACTTCTCAGAGTCAGTATGTTAAGGACCAGTGGTCAAAACTGGAGAATGAAAACTCAAGGTCACAGTGTTTAAACTTGACTCTCAAATTGACTTTCTGTGTGACTCCCGGGGATACCAGTCAACCTCAGCTACCTGCTTTAACTCACTGCTTTTTTAAAATATCAAGCTGCTCATGTCAGAAATTAAATAATGAATCATAAGGGATATGGCCTAACATTTGGGGTTAAGCAGAGAGCTGAGTGACAGTGTGTTATCCTCCATACTTATGAATAATATTGAAACAGTTGTATATTTTCAAAGTTAAGGGACAAGAAGGTAAAACCTAAGCACTATGCAATAAGGTAGTATTTTAGTAACTTGTTTAAGATGGTACTCTGCTTAAAATAATAGCAATTCTGAATTCCGAACTTCCATCTGAAACAGAGTTCACTTAATACACTGCACCGTGGCAACTATTTTAACTTTCATCTAAGTGTAGTATATCCACATGGCACATTAAAGTAAAAAAAGCTCTAGCATGCACACATTTGGGAGATAACTAAAAAGAAATGACATATGACTACTTAAGGCTTTGGAATTATAATATGTATACATTTATTTTCTAAGGAAATGTATGTATGTGTATATTTCTACAGATATGCAACATTTCTAGCCTTCATATGCTTAATACTTAAACAATCTTTTATTACTATAAAGAGCATAGTACCATTTTTCACCCTCTTACTTTTTACAGTTTCAGGCATTGCTTTGTAAGTAGGTTATACTACCTGCAATGTTGTTCTAGTGTAAGTCTTCCCTGTCTATTACGAAGTTCTTACTCTCGCTTCAAGCTCGTGCGTTTCCTCTCAGAATCCTTTGCTGCATCCTTATCAAAGACCTTGAGCTTTGTTGAATGTGCAGTGTTGTCTCTAGCACTTGCACCTCTGTTCATGGGGTTTCTTATTTTCAAATGACTTTCTTTCTTTATTTGCTTATTCCACACTTACAGTGTGATGCAAATCAACTATCAACTATCTTGATAATCTTCCTGCATCCTTGCAAGTAAAATCAGATGCTCTTTATCTTTTCTCAGCAGTTCCTACCTATCTACATTATGACATGTAAATTTGATGAAAGCAGGAAATAAGGCTTTCTGAATCCCCAGTGCTCAGGTAAATGTCTGGAATATTGTAAGGGCTTAATACAAGCTTGATAAAGTTAATGGATGCAATGAAAACAGGGAAAACCTTATTGCATTCGTACTGGCAGAACTGGAAATATTCATTTCAGTCACATATCCATTATTAGGCCCTATTTTATTTGTTTTCTAATACAGGATATCAGAAGGTGGAGTGAAGGAAAGATATAGATAAATAATGACTTTGTAATTCTGTGAATATTCATATAAATTAACAATTTAAGAAGTGACACAAATTAAGATTTAACTTCTGTTGGGTAGAGATACTACAGGTAGGGCTCCTGAATTTTCTGGATTTTTGTAAATCACATGGACTTTTATTAATTCCTTATCACAAGGACAGAGATCAAGCCTGGCCCATCACACACGTTAGGCAAGTGCTCTGCCGCTACTCACACTCAGGCTTGCACGGCTTCCACCAAGAAATCTGCTGTGTTTGGAAAATAGGTATAAAAGGAGCTGCTTACACTAAAGAACAAAACCCCATACCCAAGCAAGGCTAATTCTTCTCTTATAGTTGTTAAGTAAACAAACAAAATAAACATCCTATTTAGGTAGGAGTGGCATGATTTTCACATGTATTTATTAAAAAATCAAAATTAGCCCAAATAGAGGTCAATTCAGCAAATATTCAAGGTCTATGGTATACTGGGATTCTTACCACTGATAAGATTATGTCAAAAAATATATACATAGTAATATAGTTTAGTGACAACATAGGTTTTAAGAGAGATAGACACAGAATCTAAACAACGCGTGAATAAATAAATATTTTTAAACTAAGAACTTTTATTTAGCTAATCATAAATTTATACATCATTTGTAAACTTTTCACCATTTTTCCACTTTCCACAGCTAGTCTTAAAAACAAATCTGTTTTAGGTCAGAGAATATAAATTTAGTATGTTAACATTAATCAATGATGTCAGTCTGTTAAAAAGAGGTTGTCTTGCAATCTACAATAAACTTTTTTGGGTTACCTTTTTGAATGTTGAGCTACAATAGGGTCATCCTTTCCCAAAGGTATGCACTTAGCAAGTAAACCAGGTCTAAAAATAAACATATCCAAACAGACAGATAAAACTTGAACTTCAAACGTTTTAGCAAGATTAGTTTAGCAGTCACACCTGATAAATCAGTGTTAAGAAGTCAGATAACTGTGCAAAAGCACATTTCCAATTAAGTGGGATTTGTAAAAACTAAAATCCTGTAAAATGACATGCATACATAAGTGCACATTAAAATATACTCACATATATTTATAGCAACCCTCAATAAGAACACAATCCTAATTGTATGTATCATTTTAATCATTTGATCTTTATACATTATATACATCTATTAAATTATCATAGTATACTCCATATACAAAAATAAGCTCCATGAACATATATTATTTGTTATTAAAAATGTGGGGAAAACTGTGATACTTGTAGATTCATTTTCTCTGAAAATCATTGTTTTGCTTCTAGGAAGCTTGACTCTTAAATCTACTAGTTTTCGGATCACAGACGTTACCTTACTATTGAAAAGATAGTAGGATTTATTCTTAAATTACAGAAGCTTTATTAACAAAAATCTCACAACCCCAGGTCTTCCTGGCTAATTCCACTGTTTTGTTGCTTAACTCAGGTTTATTGGTGTTTCACTAAGCGTTTGCTCGTAAAGTTTTCTTCCACACGCTCTAAGCTTAATGTTGCTGACAGATGCACTTTCTGTAATATTGCATTCAGATTTTTGATTTTGGATTCTTAATGCTGAAATTCCTCCTTTGTGGCATAACTTCCTTTTAGGAAAATAATGTATTTTTCAGTGGAACTTTTAAAATGAAGCTAAGGCAAGGTCCATTAACGATAAAGTTAAAATAAAACATTGCAAATTCATCTTTCTTCAACAGCTTCTTTCCTTCCTGCTCACTCCTTCCTCCCTCCCTCCCTCCCTTCCTTCTTTCCTTCCTTCCTTCCTTCCTTCCTTCCTTCCTTCCTTCCTTCCTTCCTTCCTTTCTAATAGCTGCAAGCTAAAATGTATGCCACTCTGAAATTAGGTTAGAGGGAGTAACAGACCAATAATTTTTCCCTTTCTCTGGGATAAAAAGTGCAGTTTTGAATAAATCATCTCAAAGTTAGCTTTTAGGTTAGTTCATTTTTAGAACATTTGAAATAAGTATGAGCTTTAAGTAAGGAGTTTAAAGGATTACTAATTTTCCCATGGTGAGAGAGTGCAAGTAATAAAAACCTCCATTTACCTTGATCTATTTTGAGAAACCCTCTAAATTGGAGATTACTCTCAGAAGAACTAGTTTTTGGATAGAAATACAAAAGAACAAAACAGCTATAAAAATTGTCAATATTACAAATTTGTCATCTAAAATAATTACATTAGAATTACTAACCAGATACTTTATATGGATGGAGAAAAATATACTTGTACATATTAGGAAAGTTATTTTCAAAATGACTAGTAACAAAATTATGAGATATAATTTTAAAAATAATATATTTCAAGGAATTAGGTGATAGATAAGACAATTTTCTTGTTCTTAGACACCTCATCAAATTACTACCTGTGCCATAGACTATGAGTTACACATCGGAGTGGTTTGAGAGAAAAAAGTGAAAATGAAAACGGTTGAGTGTATGTGTTTATGTACATTTAGTTGCAGGTTTTTGAGGAAAACTTTTCAAAAACAATTTTATTCCCTAATCAGTCTTAGTGTTTTTTTACACATTTTATTTCCTTTGATTTAAAGAGACATTGATGTAATTGCAGATATTACATAATTAATTTTTCCAGTGATGTAAAAATTGCAGTTCTCTCCTTCGCTGACATGAAAACTTTCCATGTTCTTTTAGCAGAGGAAGAGCAGACAGTCCCAGAGAGCTTCATGACCTTATAGATTTTAATGCATTTTAATTTACTACTCGAGTATTTCTTCTTTCTTATATCCATCTCAATGCCAATTTAATGCCTTCTCTTACAACTGTACAATTGTAACACAGCACTTTGATGTAACTTAGGGACCTGTTCTCTTTTAGCTGATTCTGTTCACTTCTAGCACTCTATGTATGGCTGTGAGCATTTCTGTGGAAAAACCTTGGATTGAGATGCCTTTTATTTTATTGAATGTTTTATATTGCTCATGCAATTTAGATAGGGTAATATTACTATCACTGTGAAATACTTTGCAGCAAGAGATAAAACTTTTTAAAATGCAATGTGCTGACTTTGCAAGTTCTTATTGTAAAAGTTTTGCAAGCACATTCCTATATATAATGCTACCTATACATAAAATCCATTTTTTCCAAGTGGAGCCAAATTATGGAGATTAAAATATCAGTGTTATAGAAAATCATTAATAGTAGGTATGCTTTCATTATTTTCACTAGAAAGAAATTGATTTTTTTCTAGGAAACATTCAGAAAACAGTTCAGTTGATCACAAAAGCATTCCCAAGACAAGAACAAAACTTCCACCATGTTAAATTTTTCTTGTTAATAATTTTCATAAAGGATGCAGATATACCATCAAGTGTACTTTGGATGATTTATTGGATAAAATCAATCTTTATATTGTGGTTGCAGGTTCGTGTTTAATCATATGAATTAGAACCTGTGCTTAGAAACTGCAAAAGGCAGAAAGTGACCTGGAAGTGTTTCATGAAGCAATGCCATGGGCAGGTTAACCTGGTGTTTTTCTTTATTGTACGCCTATGGTGGGTGAGAGAATTCCTTAGAGATATGGCAGGGTTAGTGCCTCATTAATTACTAGGAAAACGTTTTCCGATCACAAGTGCCCAAAAAATAGGAGAAAGGTTGGAAAGGAGAAGTAGACTTCACTGCCACAATATAATTTTGCCTATAGTCAGTCATCTTTTCCCATTCATACATAAATCATAACCATGTGGCAAGTGTAAATTTGCCCATGAGACTTAATTTTTATGTATGTGTTGGAGGCACTCTACCACATCAAGTATATAAATACAGTTTTGAGTTTCTTTTCTCAAAGTCGAATTTTTTACTAAAATCCCTGAGTGGAATGAAGACGTCTTTTCATTCACCTTGATCCTACCGTTCTAAGAAGTGCACAAGGACAGAGAGACAGAGAAATGGGTGAAACACTCTCTACTGAGGTAAATAGCATCTAGAGATTCAAACACAGTCTTTGTTATTCTAAGTCCACCATAGGTCATGATCATTACTTAGTTTTCAGAAACACCTTATTTGGTAAAATTTAGAAATATGTAAAATGTGAAAGTAGTACAATAAACTGTTTACCAGAAAATTAATAAATGAAAGGGTTACCATACAGTAAGAATGTGAAATCTGAAGCAGCTAGAAAACTAATTATAGTGAAAAGACTGGAGCATAACTATACACTTTTTCAATTTGACTTAAACTGATCTTTTCAGGCCTGAAGATTAATGTAACAGCACTTTATTTTTGTCTAAATATTTTACACTATTATTTGAATCCCTTGCTTTACTATAAACATATACTTTCATCTATGAGATTGTAAAATCTAAATTTTGTTTAAAGGTACAAATATATTTTCATGTAATCCAAAGCACTGTAAAATGCTTAACATATTAAAACTTGTATAAATATTTCTGAAGAAGTCACATTTGGAAATGTGTTGATTACATCACGTTAAAAGTTTAGTCACATGTCTCTACTTGAAAAAAGTTGGACAAAACTAATAAACAGTATGAAGTGCATCTGAAATTGTTAAAATGAGGTTTCAGAAAATATAATTAATTTCTAAAATGAAGCCTAAAAATCCTATCACTTTATAATTCATTAATTTATTTCTTGTTGATATCATTCTTTTGAATGTGCAATCATAACAAAGAATACATGTCACAAAATCCTTAAATAAAAATAAAATCTCTTACTCACTATTATTGCACAGATATTAATAACTGAAACTAAAAGTCTATTATCTCTTTACAGGAACCCTTCAGATTTCAAAGCTAAGGAAGAAATTCAAGGAAAAACAAAAGCGGTACAGACCTTTAACATCCCAGCTGGGATCTGCCCATAAAACCAGAATATTTGGCCACCCCTTTGGGAAAAGGGAAAAGACACCATGTCTCCATTGATTTCAGTAGTATAACTGGATTCTCAATGTCTTTAGTTTTTGGATTATCTTTCTTATATTTACTCATTTTCCAATATACCCATCCACTTCTGGTTATGAATTCTGTTTATTTCAGCCTGGAGCTGAGCAACTATGCGCCTGCAAGCCCTGGTACGTAGGTGCCAGATATGTTGTGCTGGCCTGAACACTGCCAGCTGTAGCCTTTTTAAGGAGTAATAGGTCACTTTGAAATACAGTACGTACTTATACAGATATTGACTTCCTCCTGAATAACTAGAACGTTTCGTGACCTTTTCTCACATGACCCGTGCAGAAATCAGTTATGTATTCTCATTTACTAGACCCTCCTTCATTGCTCATTGTCCCACAGATAATAAGATGAAGAACAGGTTCTCTCTGAATCTTGGCTTAGGATCATTTGTGATCTCCTTTGAATCTTGGCTTTAGTAGCGTTTGTGTTGCAG
This sequence comes from Chinchilla lanigera, assembly GCF_000276665.1. Lineage (NCBI taxonomy): Eukaryota > Metazoa > Chordata > Mammalia > Rodentia > Chinchillidae > Chinchilla > Chinchilla lanigera. The sequence continues at coordinate 8,151,110 of NW_004955440.1, forward strand.
TCTTTCTGAACACCTGCCACAAAGATTTCTTTCATTCCTGAGTCCATCTTGCATCCTGATTTATTTGCCTGATTCTGAACCTTGATTCTGGTTCTGTTTCTTGGTCCCATGAATTTCTTTTTCTTGATCTCACATTTCATTTTCCACACCCTACTCCTAGTTTTATTAGAATGGGCTAGCTCCAATTGCCTTCTTGATTTTATATCCAGGTAAATTTTAACCATTACAGAATTTAGATATAGATTTTTGAAAAGACAAAATTGCAGGAAACTTAATTACATGATATCATGGACATAACGTTAAGGAACACATTTATGACATACATTTGCTATAATATTTTGATGCAGAAATGTTCCTTCAAATATTCTTTCTTTATGAATTTCTAGACAAAAGACCTTATAACAACTTACTCTTCCAAAGATTTCTCAAGTGGCCTTTGCTCAAAAGAACAGTTTATATGAAAAATATTTTGTTTTGTATTTTTGGTACCAGGAATCAAACTCAGGACCTTGCACTTGCTGGGTAGGTGCTTATGCTGATGAGCTATATTTCTGGCCCCATATGAACTATATAATTGTTAAAGATCCCAGCATCAAAATCTAAATATGTGTTTTCTTCTAATGATCTTTTAAAGCAAAACACAATAATTACAAACCTCGTAACACATATTGAGTGGCAGGCAATTCAGTTCACGCTTTCTAACTGATATGGCAATGATTAAAAGAACAGGAGGGATTTAGGTTCATCTGGGGCATTCATTACTATGATAAAGTTAATAGCTCACTTTGTCTGAGTCCACAAATAGACTTACCACGGCAGTGTGCTCCTTCGTCGTACCCATCGGAGCAATCCAGGACACCATTGCACAGTTGGGATAGATGGACACATTCGTTGGTACCAAGACAAGCAATATGATTCAAGGAACACTTGATTTCCACCTCCTCAGGACCTAAAATATACAAAAAGAAAAAAAAAAGTGTTATTCTCAATCTTTGAACACAACATATTAGTAGTATCAGTTTACAAAATAAAACTACAGAAAATATTGTCAGAGAGCAGCTGTAATGTTTGGAGACATCAAAATTAGAACATGTGTTTAAAAACCTTAGTTTTAAAAGTTATGCAGGAAGCGAGTAGTGTTATTCTTTTCATGTAATGCATTAAAATATAAGTATAATTTTCAACCGTTAAACTAGTATAGGTTTAAAATGTGAAGATTGGTTTGCTGTATCTCTTATCGCTAGATAATTTGAGTAGATAATTTATACATTTTGAGTCTCAGTTTTCTTACTTGTAAAATATGGATGATGGCAAATTCTCAGCGGGACTCCTGTTGGAATCGGATGAGGTAGCATGAGCAAAAAGATCTTATAGGCAGAGCATCCCTAATCTGAAAATGCGAGACCCAAAGTTCCTAAACCCAAAAGATTTACGAGCACCAAGACAGCGCTCAAAAGAATTCAGATTCTGGAACATTTTGAATTTTGGATATGTGAATTAAAGATGCTTAATTATTAAAGCGGGGCTTTGGAAATGTGATTGGATTACAGGGATGCTGCAGGTGAATTGCTGCTAGTAGGTGTTGTTTCCTGGGAAGAGACAGGTCCTTGGAGCAGGAACTAAAGGGCTCATGTCTCTCTCCAGCTCTTCCCTTCTTTCTCTGCTTCCCGGTTTCCGTAATTTGAGGAGCTTTCCTCTGCAGACCCTTCCCTCTTGCTCTTCCTGCCTTGGAAACAGAGGACCGTGGGCTGAAAACACGAGCCTAAACAAACCTCTGCCCTTTCAGCTGTGGGCCTCAGTGATTACTGTGTCCCAGAAACCCGAAAGTGATGAAGATATTTACGCAAATTATCTCAAATCAAGAAAATGCTAAATTCTCAAACAATCCTAGCCCCATGCACCTTAGATAAGGGCTACTCAAACTACATTAGAATGCAAGCGAAGATATATTAATCTAAAAGTGATTTTACTTTTAATTTGTGCTTTAGAATATGAAGAACAGCTAATTATAAACTTCTTAGTATCAAAATTTTAAAAATAACTTACTGAGTCAAAAGTATTCACTAATACTGTACCACAAAAGTATTCACTAATGAGTAGCAAGTACATGATGAATAGGACCTAGACTCTGATTTTGCCTATTGGTGATAATTACTTTTTAACCATTAAATACTTTCCTGTCAGAACATGTAGTTTTGAAATTCACTAAATATAAATCTTTAGTAACAAACTAAATTTATGTTCTCCCTATAAATTTCCCAAATGCTAGTTGAATACTCTCTAGGGACTTTCAAAGTTCCCAGTATGATTCTTGGTCTCCCTTCACACTCCCAAATCCAAAGTGGAGGAATACCAATATTGTTAAAATCATGTAATAATCTGACATTAGTTATCACAAAAATCCTGATTCTATAGTCAAAACTATTTAGGTTTCAATCATAGCTATCAGTGCAAAAGAACACTAAATTGTTTAATTAGGTAGTCCATTAGTATTCTCATCTATACAATGGGACTACTGACCTTTCTATCTTACAGTATTCCTGTGACTGTCAAAAGTTATTGATAGTAAGGCAGACAGTGCTGTGAGATGCACGCTCTGTGTAGCATTTCAGTGTGTTACTCATACTAATTAAGCGCAGTGTAACAGAGGGGTTAATAGACTCTGGACCAAGTTTCTTGGGTTCAGTTCCTGCCACCAACCTTTATGAGGGGCTTGGGCAAGATTTGTACCACCCAGATACTTCACAGTGTTGTGGTGAAGATTGTATCAAATGCTTTCAACATACTACCTTGCAAATACTAAATAAATGCTTCCTGTTACTATTAAATATTATGTAATGGAGAGCTGCTGTTTGGCACTTTCTGTTGTTTTGCAAGCTCCCAAAGAAAAAGACAAGTAAAAATTTCATGCTTTACTTTCATATTTAGTTGATACAAATAATACTAATAATAATAGAGAAAAGGCCAATTTAACTCTTTCTAGACTACCCAAAACTATGAAAATTGCAAAGTTAGTGTTGTGACAGAGTTAGTATACAAAGCAAAACAAAAACACTACATAAGCAAAACAGAAAACTGTAGTTGACAAAAGTAAAATATTTTGGAAACTCTTTATCAGATATGTATTAAAAGTTTAAGTGATTTTGATGCTAAAACAACTTTTTGTATTTGGGTGAAATATAGAAAAAAATTTATGATGCAGTTTCGCTAGATGACATGTTGCTACTAAACACTTTTGTGGTAATTTTTCATGAATATTTATGTAATTAATATTATATATGACTATTAATTTTGTTAAATACCAAACACAACTAATATATAACTCATTTTAGTGTAATCTGTTTAAGTAACTTAAGTATTGATATTTCTAAAATTAAACATTTACTTTCATATTTATGTGTTTGTGTGCCTGTGTGTGTGTTTTAATTAAAGTGCAAATACCCACATTTGAATCAGGAATAAAGATAAGTGAAACTGTTTTTCACTGAGTTTCTAACTGTTTAATCATATATTTGTAAGACTAACATCAATTAAAATCATTAAAGTTCTATGATCAACAGTTATAAAATAGTCCTTCTTAGTGTTATATGGCTGATTTTAAACAATGAAAATACGCATCCTTGCATAATTGTCAAAGTAGTGGATAGACTGACAGCATTGAGACCTTTGCAAAAAATCCAAAAGTAATCCACAGAAAGAATATTTCATAAATTTGGGAAACTAGGGAAATTATATACGAAGAAAACCTAAGTGACATAGCAGTTCTTAAACAAAACAGATTATGTTTAGGGTGATATATGTGTTAGCCAAATGAAGGTATAATTTTCCTTCTTTGAGATTACCAGGCAACAGATATGACAGTAGAAGTACAACTCAGTGTGGGGTGGGTGCAGGAAGGACTCAGCTAATTATAAATTTTGAGAAAATAAGAAAATAATTGGATTAAACAAAGATAGTATATAGGGCTATCAGCTTATTCCTCACATAAGATATCTGGTCAAAGGAGACTTATCATAGCAAATGTATAGAAAAAACATAGTTCTTTTACATACTAATCAGTATAGCCCTCCTGTCTCTGATATACTTTTGCTTGGTTTCCATTATTTCTAAGTAATTCAAGACAGCTAGACCATAGCTAGATGGACTGTACCTTAGCCAGTCCTTCACAATTTTCATTTCAAAATGCATTATGTTACAGTAATATCCACAATGATAATAGCTCTAAGGTGCTCAAAAGTAAACTGCAGAGATTACTTGTAAAGGCTATTCCAGACATTAGAAGTTACCATCATAATTGAGACAATCGATATCTTAGACCGGTACTAAGATACTTCACTTGGAGAACTGCTAAAGCAAGTATGTTTTATTGCTTTTGCTAGAATGTGGAAATAGGCAAAATAATTTTGAGAAACAACAATTTCTTCCTCAAGTAAAATTCTCCCAGAAATCAGGTGACATATTTAGTGCACTGTTGTTTTGAGCAATAATCTGTTCTTGAGTCCCAGTTATCATGATCCTCTTGTAAGTCCATCTCTAAATGGGCAAAAGTGTCAATGTAACCCTTACCAGTACCCATTGACTGTGTGACAAATTTTACTATGATAATGAAGGCTACAATAATTCCTGACAATATTTCAATACTGAATGAAATGACTCATTTATGAAGACTTTATGCATTCAAAACATTTCACAAGGAAAGAGTGCTAGTATATGATCATATACTAGACTTAGCAGGGCACATTGCTGCAGGCTTCCTGATATGCCCGACATTCCCTTACTAGTTGCTAAATCATGAGGAGATGTGGGAACTCAGAAAAGGATGAGGAGTCATAGCATAGCACAGAGGGAATTTAAATATACCAGTTCCTCAGTCTTAGTTGGAATATCACCTTGGCTTTCAGTGATGCATTTTCAGAAACCATTTTTCATCTATTAAATCTAATTTTAGGTGACCAAAGCAATTTGACAAACTAAAGAATATAATGATTTAAAAAAACTTCATCATTAAGGGGATTTAAATTATGTCAACCCATGAGAACAAAGTTGATGCTTTAAATTGTTTATAGGCTTCACCCAATTAGTTAAAATAGACTTCATTTCTTAAACTTAAGCTTGTTTTACAAAGAAGACTTCCAAGATAATGTAAGGATAATATTATCAATCTCTATTCTGTTCAATGTTTCAATCATGTTTTATACATAGAGAAAATATTTTGCTGTGTTCAGTAATGAAGGGTTAAGTGAAGACATAAGCCTGATCAAACTCATGTTCTGGCTAAAAATAATGGGGATTATACACTTTGTGAACAGATGGAGATATCTTTTCAGTACTGGTAAATACAGCCCATATCTGCCCTTGTCGCATCACTGTATCTCAGCAGAAACAGTATCACTCTTGCTTTCCCAAGGTCAACCTCTCCACTGTTACCACAGCTCATTTCTGCATCTTGACCTGTCAAGAATCACCTCTTGTTCTCATTTCCCATTTATTTCCTTCTAATGGTCCACTGGCTGCAATATCGTAAAATTTTCTTAACCTACACCCCTGAATAAAGTTCTTTTTTCTGACTAAATGTTCTGTCCAATTGTCCTTCTTCCTACTCTTCAAAATTTTACTGTTTAGCTTCTTAAACAGACAGACAGCAAGAGCTATCTGGACTGCACCTGTCCATTCCCATTCCTCTCTCAGTGTTCAAAGCTCCCAAAATTCTGCTGAACTCATTCTCCCAAAGGTCTCTGCAGTTCCACTCACCAGAAAGACAGTGAGACACAATGTCCTTCAAACACTGGCTGTATTTTTTCTCTCTCAGTCACATATCGCATGGTTCTCTCTCATGCTTCTACTCTAGCCCCACTATTGGCAGTGTTACTGCTCTTTGTCCATTCCTTTTCCACCAGCCTTTTCGTCAACTTTCCTCCACTATCGGTCTAGAAAACAATCATCACCTTCAGCTGGGTATGGTTGTTACTCTTGTTACAAAGTTTACTGACTTCTACAAAATGCAACCCATGATAAGTGTTTTCTCGTCTATCTCTATGGCGAATGTAGGCACCTTGCATATTGCCCGATGTACAACATGTGCTTGATGTGCAGAACTTAAACACATACACAGTACATTTTCACTCCTGCTATTTCCACTTTTCGCTGACATTCCAGAACTTACCTTTACCATCATTAACGTATTCTATTAATACAAGTTGCATTTATGATTACTCTAAATTTATAATGGTTATTTTTTATTTGTTTTTGAGCCACGATCTCACTACAGAGAGCAGGCTGATTTTGAACTCACTGTGTAGTTGAGGATGGCCTTGCTCTTGTTATCTGTCTGTTTCAGCTTTCTGAGTGCTGGATTACAGCCCTGCACCACTGCACCTGGCCTTGTAATAGTTTGCAGTTGCTGGCCAAGCTGAAACAAAACTCTTTGGCCTGATTTCATCCTCTAATTGAAATTTAATGAGCATTATTTATAATAAATTTAAATTCTTAAGTTCTACTTCATTCAGTATCATCTTCCATGTTGCTAAAATACACTGTTTATTTCTATTTCTGTTTTTTTTTTTTTTTATGCTATTTCACCATCTGTAAGGTAAACTATCTCTTTTTCCTGATCCAATACAATCTTTCAGGTCATGGTCAAACACTGGACTCTTTACATGGTATTTTTTTTGTGGGGGGGAAACAATGTAACATAGCAGAACTCAGGTGAAATTTAAAGACAAACCCTTGAATCTGAGTTATTACCAGCTACTTCATAATTTTCTAAAATGTGAATAAAGTTCTTCACAGACACTCTTTGTTCACATTTTCAAAAAGTGGATATAATAGTGTTCATTTGGGGGACTGTCATAAGGAAGGAGGAAGTGATAATTGGGGAGCACTACAAAAAGGAGATCTATTTGTGGATGTCATTGCTATCGCTGTGTTCCATTAATTTTCACAGACATTGTTTGCATGACATTTTTACTTTCCATGATGTGTAAATCTGTGCAGTTCAAATTCTGCACTCCATAGGCAGATTTGCCTCATTTCCTGAGTCACAAGTCCTTCCATTTATTTTTCTCTCCGTTCTGTTTTATAATATTAAGGAATGTAATGCAGCAATGAAAACATATTGAACACTAGTTGGTGCAAAATCAAGCAAAAAATCTTTGCTCTGTGAAGTTATCACAAAGATAGCATAAGAGGTCTTTAAAATTCAGATTTAAAATTCAGCACACTTGGACTGTTTTTCATTATTCATATCTGTTGACAAAGAAAAATGAAATTTGATTATATTTTAAAGAGCTTTTTGAGACTAAGCTTTTAGTAAGGGTTAGTATAAATTAAAATATACTGAGGAATATAAGGCTTGTTATTTATGGATATGTTAATTTGTAATATTTTGCTTTCAAAAATTAAATCTCATAAAAATATTTTCTTTGTTAAACTAAAGAGTCTAAGATTTCAAATAATTTTTGAGAAATATCTAAAATTGAGCTTCCTAGAATTTTTTTTTTTTTTTTTTTTGGTTTTTCCAGTACCGGGAACTGAACTCACGACCTTGTGCACGCCAGGCAGGCGCTTTTGTCGCTGAGCTAAATCCCCAGCCCCAGCTTCCTAGAATTATTTAAAACTTTTCCAGTGTCGAATCGGATATGATGATGCATACTTGTGATCCCAGCACTCTGTAGGCTGAGGCAGAAGGATTGTTGTGAGTTCAAGGCCAGCCTGCACTTCATAGAAAGAGCCTGTCTCAAAGAGACAAAACGAAATTTTTTTTTGGTGCCATAATTAAGTGATATATTAAGATTACTGGAGAACAATTAACATGATTTAGTGCTTAATCTTTTTATCTTTATAGGTGTTCACTTTTTGTTCAGAATGTTTTGCAAGTAAAAATCTGATCTAGTTTCTTGGACATATTATGAATGATTACCATCTTTGGTTTTTTAAAGGAGGAAAAGAATTCCTATGCCAAAAATCCTATGGAAATATTACATTATTGCAACTATGATAATGATCATACCTGTATAATCAACATAACTGTAGCTATCTAAGCCAGTTATAAAATCCATAGGGCATACTAACAGAAATATTTAGGACATGTTGTTTAGGATATTTGGTACACAGTATCAAACTACTTAATAGCATGACTCTACTAGTATAAAGCATGAAATAGTATCTCATACTATCTTTACAGAGGTATTACATGTTTTAAAGATTGTGGGTAAAACCCTGAGCTTCATGCTTGCTAAAAAAAATTCTGTAGTATGGAATAAACATTCCATACTTCTCCACATACATTGCATTCACATGTGATCTATTTCACCCAACACACTACTGGAAAAAAAAAGAAATTTCTAATACTTCAAACAAAATTAAAATTGATTTTATAAGCTTCAAAATTTAAATATGCATATCAACATTGATTCATATCACTTATTGGAATATTTTAAACGATTACATTTGAGGATAAACAAGTATCAATAACTTCTAAAAATCCATAGACCACCACTCCAATTAAACGTGCTCAAAATAATCTCCAAACAGGTTTCAGTAGTAGCTTCTGTGTTTACATATTTCAAATGGCTATTGCTATGATTCAAAAATGAGAAGAGATATAAATGTGATTGATTTCACCCAGCTGTACTACCCTTAGGCCACTCCCGACATCTACATTATTTTTAGAACTTCCGGGAAGGAGATTTTGCAGTTTTGGTAACTGTGTCCAAAACTTCAAATTCCTTTCTATTTTGCTCTTACTCCGTAGACGTCTCAGGGTACAAAAACTCTTTGCATCTAACATACAGAGATTTATTTGTGTTTTATTATGCGAAAAGCTTAACTGGTCACCTGAAGTGTATGGTGTCACAACAATGAAATTCTGCTATGAATGAAATATTTTGTGTGTACTGCCATGAAAATAAGCAAATGAAAGGCCACATGAAAAGTCTTTTAGGAAGACACTATCACAACAACTATTGTCATGTTAAAAAAGCCTCATATTTGTGTTTGTGTGTGTGTGCGTGTGTGCTCACATGGGTTTTCTGCAAACTGTAGAATATGTTAAAATATTTTTATCAAATTAGTTGATTGTTGGCAGCTGAATCCAGCAAGTAAATACAGGTTTAGTCATAAAATTTTCTTGCACTAAAACCTTAGAATATAGACAATATTGGCGAAAATATTGTAGGGCTATAGCGAAGCAATCATCATGAGCTTTAGCTTTAAAAGTGTTTCCAGTATATGGACCCTCTTGGTTTCTGACCTCCAAATACAAGGAAAAATATTTTAAATGTACATAAAGTCACAGTTTTGTGAGTGGTTTTCTTTACAATATTACCACTGATTAAAGCCAGTCCCAAAAGAAAGAACTCAGACTGGGTGATTAAAAAATCAGTAACTATTTAGTTTCTTTAAATATTCTCTTCCATGCACTGTTCACATGTATCTGGATTGCTGAATCACACACATATACTTTCTGATAAAAACTTTAGAATTTGTTTTCCTCCTCCTTCTACTTCTGTCCAATGAGCTTTAAAAAAATGTGTACATTTTTATAAAATTTTTTCAAACCCTGTTCTTTGCTACCCAAGTTTGATAAACAAGGTTCTTTTTTAGATTCTCTATTTGCATGAAACACATTCTTACAGAAATGATAGATTAGCACTGAACATTATAATTACAAAACTGAAAATTTTAGAAAGTAGTTTTGAGAGAAAAGTCATTCATTGATTAAGATTCATGATTTTGGGGTAGCAATTTTGTTGATTGTCTCTGACATTTTAAATCAGTGAACATATATTTAATTAATAAATAGATATCAGAGATAAATATGCCCTCTTAGCTTCAATTTTCAAGAATCTTACCATGTCCTCAAGGAGCAAACATGTTTAAATCATTACTTAAGATTATTTCTGTGAGGAAAACATTGAGCTAATATGTAGACAAAATAGCTAAGAAAGCAGATGAAGGATTCCATTTGAGAATATCTTCTGAAACACAAATAGAAGGTGAATATTTCTTTTCTAAAGTCATACTTTTCCATTTATTCTCTGAGATTACCTTTCCTATGGTAATCAGACAACAGCTCCTGGTTGCAGGTCTGAAGTGTGGGGCAGCATGCAAAGCTTGCCCAATTAGAAGCAGAGATTACTCTCTGGTAGGAAGCTTGCTAGAAGACTACACCTGACAGGAAAAGACCAGCCACATCAGACGGTCCTGCAAAACTCTCAGAGCACAAGTGTCTCACTGCTACAAAGAGATCTTGAATGGAAGCTGCCAAATGGCTTGTCCACATCTCAGTGGAGATTCATTCTCTTTGATTCCTGCAAATGTGGTAGAGAATGCCTTTGAGTCAAAACCTGTGCCCACAGAAAAATTGCTATTGACCCTCTTAAGAGTTTTGTTTTGTTTGCTTTTGAGTTTTACAAGTTTGTAAAAGAAGTTGGTAATTTCTCCAGAGTATTCCTCCATGGGCTGAGATAATACAAGGTTAGATACAGGTCCCCAGTGAAGGCCAATAAACCAAGTGCAGGTTAATGTCAGGTGATTAAGAGAAGAAAGGATACTTTGGTGGTGTGTGGGAGAAGTGACTACAGTTGAAGGAATTTCTCAATGTATAAATCATCACCGAAGACCATGAAGGACAATATTTACTTCTTTTTAAAAAGGAAGCGCACTGAGCAAGCCACCATTTGATAACTAAATATATAACAAACAGAAACATATTGAGCCCAAATATTTATACTTCTTGTTCTCAGATTAAGAAAAAGAGGAGGGCTATGTTGCGCTCCCAGAAGAAGTACCTTTTTTTTCTCAAATTATCTCTTCACTATAATTTAGACAAATGGGAATCACCTCCACAAAAGTGGAAAAGAAGCTTTTTTATTAACAGAACTTAAAACAGCATTGAACTGTATATATAAAAACCTAAAATAAAAGCAATTTTTTTTATTTAGTGAGAAATTTAATATATGATCCTTAGTTAAATGACCTTGACTCACTCTGGTGTATGCCAGCAACAGATGTGAAGATCTGTCCTTCCTCCACTGGCAATTTTCATATTAAAAGTTACTTAATAGGAACTCTTCATTTCTTATTCCATCTTGGAAAACAATAAAGTTGATGTTTGCTTGATATGAGGGAATAGAAGAAAGATGGAAAAAAAGAAGAGGAAATATGTTTCACATAGTTCTGCTATATTTTCAAAAGGAAATGTTTGCTGTATGTGAAAATAGTTGCTTGAGAGACCTGATTATCATACAAATAGTATAGCAGGACAGGTCTGTTTGAGCCCTGTGTCTTCCCCTGGAAGAACCATGGTGTGAGGCACAGTGATTTTTTTTTTTATAGGAGCCTATTTATATTTGAGAGAAAGAATATTAAATAGTGCAATGTAAAGGACATAGGATAGAACAAACATTATTAAATGTAATGATGCTGAATCAGTGCTAGGGCATAGGTATAAATTTTTGGACTAAAAGTGAAATGTTACTGATGAAAGATGTTCTTCAAATTTTAATTTTTTATGACATTCAAAATGATATTAAATCTGAAAATGACTTTGTGATGTACTTTTAAAGGAAACAAACTGTTATTTATTACGTTTTGTCAAAGAGGTATTATATTAAGAGGATAATTGCTCTGAATTGAGTGCTTCCTGAGTTCCAGGCTCTGTTGTAAGCACATAATATCCATTATCTTATTAAACCCGTACAGGAACATTATGAATTAGGTATCACAATTACTTTTCTAATATAGATGAGAAAATTAAATATTTTAGAGGTTAAATACCATCTTCAAGGTTACAGAGTAATACTGTTATCAGATCTTTTTTCTTCAAACTGGGATCCTTTATCATAAATATCGACATCATATTATGCTACAACCTAAAAGAATGAAGCTTAATTATTGTATGACTGTCTCACCTATCTTCTTTGTGAGGAAGATTGCTGAAGACTCTCAAGAAAAATGGAGAAATCAGGTAAGACATCAGGATTGTGAGGCCATGCTCCTTCAAGATGTAAACATCCCTCACAGCTAGGAGAACAGCCAAATACTTAACAGATGAAATGAACTTCGTAGGCTACAGCTTCTGATTCGACCATAAAAAGGCCACTTCAGGAAAATCTTGGCCAGCTGTGGATGCCATGTAAACTCTTCTGTGAGACCATTCCCAGCCCCAGGAATTCATGGCTAGTCTGACGAGGGGCAGGGGGAGAAAGATGGCAAATGGGAAGGGTGACAGGGAGCCAAGTAGGTCTGTGAGGGCCACAGCAGCCTTTCCCTTCTACTCACTAATTGTAAAGACACTTGAGATTATTTGGGAGGCCTGAAAAGATGACTTGGTACCAAGTGTTTAAAGTAAAAATAAATGTATTCCAGTATTATAGCAACCTTTTTGATTTTGCCAAACATACATACAGTCTAAATATCAGTTGTGCTTAGAGAAACTGTATCATCTATTTCCTGTTTACCCTATTTAAAAACACAGTTCTAACATACTTTGCCTTAAGGAAAGAATCTTTCCTCGTTGTGGCCTACCTAGGATGTCCTACAAGAATATGAATACAAACATGTTTTTTAATAATGCACTGACATGGTTAAGTCCACTTCTTCTAGTGATCAGCTAACTACCCATAGCTCAATAATCAGTCCTTTGTGCAATTGATCAGTCCACCGCCATGTGTTTATCTCCACATTGGTGGGCCATCCTCTAGGATCAAACAGTCTGCTTATGTGACAGTTGCTTCCCCTCCTTGTTGTGGTCCTGGGCAGAGGCTCATTGCCTGATTAGCTCTGCAGGTTGGAACCGGAGGAAGAATGCCAACAACACAGGTCCAAATGCCATATGGAGCAATGATCTGCCTCTGTTCTGAAGCCATAGATTTTACCTCCCAACATCTGCCATTCATATATTTTCTCCGTGCCAGAACTGACATGGGGAAATTCAGTATCTTTGAAACAATACAGAACTCTAAAAGAGAGAACTAATACCAGTTAGCAATCAGTTTTATATAAAACAATACAAAGCCTTAGCCAGCTTGAGTTTGAGTGCAGAGTGCTAACACTAAACCCTTATCTAGATTCTTCCTAGGAGACACTATAGAAAATCACTACCAGGACTCTGAATGTGATCATATAACTGCTTCAGCTCATTAAGCAGTACATTGGTATCCTCATTTTAAAAAGAGCTGAATGTCTCAAATTTATGTCAACAATTAAACAAATGCAAAATAAACAGTCTTCAATGAAATTGAATCAGCAAAACAGGTTTCTCTTTCCTGAAAGTAGTCATTTATTGGCAATAGACACTTTTCCCTAAATTTTTATAAGTCAATTGCTCCTTTCACAGAATACTGGATGTGATGATTTTGGTAGAGTTAAAGAATACAGAAAATGATAAGATTCAGCTTTAAACACAGAGATTTCTAATATTGATATCATTAATGATAATAATTCATTAAATATTATCTGGTCTGAAAACTGTTAATGAACTAGAGATACCTATTATCTGAGTACTTTATAGGAATTGCTTCTTATTTATGGACAATTATAATGATCTGTATATGTTCAGTAGAGCCCTGGAAACATGTTTGGCTCAGGAAGATAATCAAAATAGCAACCAAAAAACAAAAATTTTGGACTATACATGATGAGGTTATGAGAAAGAAGGAAAATAAATGAAACATATATTAATCGATTACATCATGTTTCATTCTTCTATTTCTACTATGTTTCAGGGACTCCAAAGATGGTCGACTTTACGCTAAAGTGTTTAAATACTGTTGCAGCAAGCTCCTAGAAAGTCTCAGCTCATCCATCAAAAGTTTTTGGTTATGTGTATTTACAAAGAAAATCACTGAATCTCTTTCATTTCATCTGCCCTTTATAACCCTTTCACTCCCATGATAATGATGAAAAAATGGACCATGGGATTTGAAATAGGAGAAAAGGGGAAAAACAAAAGTCAATAGAAATGTGCATTAGGCAACAGAAGTGATCCTGTTTAAATGTGGCCCTTAGTTTAGAGTATAGTTTTTGCAGTTAATTCAGTATAAGTGTGAACAAATGCATGTAAGTGAAAAATTTCCACAAAGGTGCAGTATTGTTCTCCTGGCGAGTTTAATGAGTATTTCTTTTATTTTGTGAATTAGTGCTGAACAATTCGTCAGCTCAATATTACTATTATATGGAAACTGAAACCTCACTGAAGGTTGATCTTTGCAAACTTGAGGGGGCACATACATGCACATACATGCACACACATGCACACACATACACACACGCACACATAATAATTTAGGAAAATGGAGAACAATATCCTACTACCGGCAAATGTAAATACACAAAACATACACATCATTTGCTATGGTGTTTTTCTTATACCTCCCTTTATGTATTCATTACGATGTTATCTAATGAAGTTGACAAATGGTAGTAATTAAGGTAAAATAGCATGGTTCTTAAGTTAGAAGAGACAAAGCCATAGAATTTCTTCAAATATGCCTCATTTGTATGTAAAATTTTCTTGGAAATGATATGCTTTATTAGGGTATTTTATTAAAAATAAAGAGTAAAGAACAATAAAAATGATACAGAATTTCAAAATGGTGATAGGCTATTAACAACGGTTGTTATATTGCATAATGTCGTCTTCAAAGTGGTTGCACACATTATCAGCTATAGGCAAGCAAACAATTACACAATTACACATTAACCATTCCTTTCAATAAACCAAGAGATACTAGTTTTGTTTATGTATTTGTTTTTGTTAGTTTGAGTTTTTTTCTTTCCTCTTTAAAATGAAAAACAAAATCTATATGTATACACAAAGATAGCTGGGAAGGTGTATTGCTGATGTCTGTGGTTTATTGAAAGGAACAGTCCATGCTTAAAATTGTCTTTTTACTTGACCAGTTTTGCATCTTGAATCTGGTGATCAGAATGACTGATCCAAACCAACAATGTGCAGTATAAGAACCATTGTTGAACTCTTACCATCTTATTTGGTGAAGCTCTGAGTCAACTCCAATTTTTTTATTATTACTTAGTTCTGTCTTTGACTGTTTGATCAATCTTACATTCTTATGTCCAGTAAACTGAGCAACTTCACTGAAAGTAACAGTATGTAAGGTAGCACCATTGTTAATTCCTATCATTTTGTTTTGAGGTCATGTATCATTTTTATTGTGTTTGTGTTGTTTTGATTTTGTCTTCAGTGTTGTCTTGTTAGCTTTTTTATTTCTTAAAACAAAAAAAATAAAGAGTAAAGTCAAAGTGGCATCAAATATGAAAGTTTAAAATTATCCTAGAAAATGTCCATCTTCATACTTTTTCCTGGGGTCCATGAAGGGTTCCACTCATAAAATTTTATATCACTTTTCAGCATTTTGTTACATTGATCAGATGTTCATGGATTATATCTACTATGAACATTTCCCCACATTTCATATTAAATATTTGGGCAATGTCACTTTCAGAGCCATGCATTATACTCTAAGACAATGCTTCCAAAATTTTAACATACATATGGATTGTCTAGTGACCTTTAAAAAATGCCAATTTTGATTCAGTAGATCTTTCGCTGAGATTCTATACTTCTGCAGTCTTCAAGAGGACAATAGCTCTGCTGCTTTCAGGACCACACTTTGAGCAGTGATACTAGAAAGCCTTCAAAAATCTCATTTAAAATCCACTGTCTGCTGGGCTTGTAATGAACAACTCATATCCTAGCACTTGGGAGGCAGAGTCAGGAATATCCCAAGTCTGAGACTTACTTGTACTACAAAGTGCAAACTCATTGCAAAATGAAACAAAACTCTAGTGTCAATTTTTTCAAAAATGTGTTCATTGAAATAGAGATCTTGAACAAATGGATCACTTAGCTTCATTCAACCTTATATTAAAAATGATATCACTTCAAAAAGAACAAAAGTACATAGTTTTAATAGTTTCATGAATATGAACCTGTTGACATTTTCTAGAAATTTTGATCCACAGCAACTTCTTATGAATGATCTTAATTCTAAAATATCATGTTTGTTCATATAGGGATACATCTAAATATTACACAGACTTTGTATTTTCAAAGAAGCAATAATAAAAAAAGGCATGAGTAATAGAAAAGAGAATAGAAAATTAGGCACTGGATTAGAGAAGTGATCCTGTTTAAATGTGCCACTACCTCTACAGCATAGCTTTAAGAAAACTCAAAAGAGAAATTATATCAACATAGATACTCTTCCTCTAGGCATCTTCCTGAAAGAGTTAAGCACATCATATTGCAAAGATACAGGTATACCCATGTCTATGAGAGCCTAACTCATGGTCAATAAATCTTGGGGGTGTTGTATATGTTAATAAACAGATGAATGGATAGAGAAAATGTGGTCTTTATACACAATGGAGTGCATATCTGCTATAAATCTGAGTGATTTGTAGGAAAATGGAAATACCTTGAGACCATAAGTTTAAGTGACATAAATCAGACATGCAAGCTTATGATGGTAGTTTCTCTTATATGAGAAACCAAAAGTAGCAATGATTTAAAGGGGAAAGTAGAATATAGATAACAGGAAACAGAGAGACAGAATTTTGCAAATTGGAAGGGGACTAAGGGATGGGGGAGGTGGGGGAAGGAGCTGTACAAAAATTAAGATGTATTAAACATACGAACCAACTTCTCCTGATGAATATATTTATTATGCACTCCCAGTATGTAGTAATAAAAATTAAAACTGAAAATAAAATGAAAAAGGAGGAAGTATTTTTTAAATGTCTTATTTTGTGTTGTTTTCAAAACTGAGAATCAAAACATGCAAGTACAATAAAGAACTGATCGGACGATGTCAGATCTGACAGCTTGGCTACTCTGTATTAGTCATTTCTCAACTTACTGCATATTATCTTATGCCAGTAGTCATAACACCCCTGAGTTAGAGCTCATGACCTGAGAAACAGGAAGGCAGACGACCACCTTTCATTTTATTGCCACATCTTATGTGTTATAAATATACAGAAATGTATAAATGTATGCACACACTACTGTTTCCTCCAACTTATTTTCCTTTTGCAATGCTGCTTCATTTACACACTTATTTTCTCAAATTTTACTTCTGGGAAACTTAGATGGGAAGGTTATATCTCTGGAAAACTATCATCAAGCACATTTCAATACACTTTGTTTAATCGCAACTACTTTTTCTCCTGATTTCTAGAATCACACTATTGCCACTTTACGTCTTTCTTCAATGGTTAATTAAATGCTTCAGAAAGATCTGGTCTGAAGCCACTTAATATCTGTCATAGAGAAACTTAGTGTCTTATTTTATGGCTGTACAATGACCTAGAATAACTAGCCAATGAAAAGCCAAGACTGCCTCTCATGCCACAAACTCCTGTGAAGTGAAAAGAGAGAAAAAGCTCTGAGGTGAAGTTGGGGAGAAAAAGAAAAAGTACTACAGGATGTTTCCTGTTTTGCAAACTGCTCTTTATTTTTCTCTAAGAAAAGGTATTTATAAAAATGATTAAATAATTGAATAGCTGACCACAAGGTTTGAACATTAGTACAAATCTATCAAATAAACAATAGAGATAAATTATGAACTGCTCAAGAAAAACAAGGTTGATAAATATTGTTTTCAACTGACAATAAATAATTGTATTCACTCTGCAAAGTATTTAAGCTCAATTTTAGATTTAATGAAAACAGTATCAAATTTTAAAATATATTTAGGAGGTAAAGTTCTTTTGAATGTTTTAAGAACCATTTCTAACAGTGAAAATAACACTAAAGAGTTTATTTTACTCACTTGATCTTAGCCAAAAGGCCGAGAAACAATAGAGTTTATTTTACTCAGAAATTATCTCACTATCTGAGTTTGTGATTTTTCAAATGATATAACTGCTGGAAATTTCATGACATTAAAAAGTATCTCAGTAACAAGCGTGGGTATATGACACCAGTTTTTGTGGCTAAGACGTTATAAATTACTGAAGACTAAGGGCACATTATATGGCCCCAATAAAACATCATCATTAAATGACTTAATTTGCTGATAAGAAATAGTGGAACAACATATAATTCTTTTTTTTAATTACGGAAATTTTGTTAGTCAGAAGTTGATGTCTTCATCCATTGTACTTCAACAATTCACTTTGTGTAC
The DNA here is from genome assembly GCF_000276665.1 of Chinchilla lanigera. NCBI lineage: Eukaryota > Metazoa > Chordata > Mammalia > Rodentia > Chinchillidae > Chinchilla > Chinchilla lanigera. The sequence goes on from NW_004955440.1 coordinate 8,169,262, forward strand.
AGAGCTATACTGAGAAAGAAAAGTCCCAGACGTTTAAAATCTATCATTTTTGGCTCAGGTTCTGAGCAATACAGAGCAATAGGCTATGCTTCTGGACCTGTTCTCTTCAAGACATTTTTTGATGTGAGTTTTAGGAAACTGTCATTTTGAAATATAAGTCCTCTTGCAAGTTTCCTACCTGGTAAAATAACTTTTCACAATGGTATCCCTTTATATCCTTCACTATCTATTATGGCATCAGTGAAACTGCTGGGAAAATAAATTTTTAGCAGAGATTCAGCCCTTCAAGAAAAGTCAAAATTGTGTTCCAACTTGCAATCCTTATCAGGCTAAAGAGATGCTTCCTGACCAGCATGACAAGAACATATTTTTTCAGTCATTCCAGGGAGCACATGAAGGAAACAAGCTACCACAGTTAAGCAGTTTGCATAGGCACGGGCCTCATCTCTGCCACAGACGTGCTCTGAGTATTGTACACCTTTAAGTAGGAACTCTTGTATGTGTCATTGTCGTCAATATCTCAAATTCAGTCTTGGCTTCTACAAAATTGGTTTTAGCTGTGAGATCCAAATCCTCAATCTGTTGCATCTGGATTCTAATTTCACAAGTGCTAAGCAAAGTAGATGCTACCTGAATAGACGTCATTTCCAGTAAGTCTCTACTCATGGATTTGTACCTCTACACTAGTACGAAAAGATATAGAAAAGAGTGCAATGGTAACTATATAGAAAAGAGTGCAATGATAAATCATATTCAAAAGCATTCCCTTGATAAGGATGTAGCTAGTATTTATTGAATGAAGCCTATAATAGTTAGCCTTTTTTTTTTTTCTCCGGTACCGGGAACGAACTCACGACCTTGCACTTGCCAGGCAGGCACTTTGCCGCTGAGCTAAATCCCCAGCCCCTAATAGTTAGCCTTAATTGCATCAGTTTGATTGGTTTAACAAAAACCCAGGAGACTAGTAAAGCAGACTTCTAGGTTGATTCTGGCCAGTGCTCAAAGGACCACTATGTTAAGAGGAATGTGGGTAACAAAAACTAGACTTAGGAGGTTTTAGTGGGAACAATGAATTCATTCGCAGTTGGACTGGACAACATGTGTGTTACGTGCTGGCAGAAAATTTGTCTACATCTTCCCATGTCCCGAGACTGCTGGAGACTGAGACTAAGACTAAGGGAGGTAAATCAACTGATCTAGCGGGTGAAATTTCAAAGCTGCCTCGTGTGTGCACTTTGGGGCTACTGCTGGCTCCTTTTAGCTAAAATTTGTAGTGAGAATACATGGGTGGGGCGGAGAATCATATAAGAAAAATTTGAAAAACTCAAATTTTCACCCAGAAGAAACATGTGAAATTTTGGAGCCAAAGTATGTGTGGCTGCTAAAGAGATCATTACCATTAAAAAGGAAACAAGTATTTTCTACAAGGATAAAAAGAAAAATGCCTTGAGGCAACCCAGAAATTAGTAAGACTGCACCCATTACAGTCTCAAGGTGCGAAAGTATAAATCTTTTATTTGAGAAGAAAGCCCCTGGGACTTTCTTGAGAAGGGAGATCTCAGGAATTGAGTCCCCTGGATTTATTTTACCACTGTCAGCAATCAAGCACTAAGAGGCTATTGTAGCCATGATCCATAAAGGTCCAGCAACTGCTCAAGCTTGCAGCAGACCTTGCTGTGGTCCAGGTGATACTGGTTTTACAGGTTGAAGACTGTAAGAGTTGTGGTGTCAGGAAGGATTTCACCCAAGAAAGGTTTAGAAGGCTGGGCAAGGAGTCCCAGAAAGCACAGTAATTCAACATATGGGAACGAAGCCAAAGGTAGAGTGGGGATTCCAGACTTTGCAGACACCAGGAATATGGAATGTTTACAAAGCACAGCTATAGCCCTAAAATGAAGCCAGCTCAAAAGAGAGGCTGTGTGAGTTACAATCAGCTCTGATGCTGCACGTGTGGGCCAACCACGGCCCTCTGGAACTCATACCTCACAGGCATTTTCCTTGGATGTTGGATACAAAGCTACAAGACTTAACAATTGCCATACTGGGTTTTGGTCTTGCTTTGATTCTATTCTTTTCTATTCCCTATTCTTCCCTTTGGGAATGGGAATGTTCACTCTTGCCATTGTATTTTGGGATCATATAACTTTTTTTATTTGTCACTTTTAAAGAGGTTCACAGCTAAGCATTTACCTTGATCTTGAAGGAGAGTTGAATCTGAATTTTTAAGCAGTTCTAGGATTGTTGACATTTTCAGAAAGGATGACTGAATTTGTAATTGTGTGGAGAGTAGTGGTATCATGTTAAGCAGAATTATGAGTTTTCTGTTGTATTTATTTGGAGATTAAATATTAATTTAAGGAGATATGTTTGGATGTCAAGTTGATAAGGGGAAGGATGTGATGGTTAACTTTAATTGTATCACCTGGATTGATTTAGAAATGGATAATTAGAAATCATTTCTGGATGTGTCTATGTCAGCTGCATGAATATATTATCTAGAATACTGCTCGTCACCCCTGGCTACTGCCTTTCTGGCACTGTTACCCACTCTGCTTGTTGGCATGCCCTTCTGTCATGCTGTGCCTTCTTTGGAGCCAACCAATCATGAACCGAATTCCCTGAAACTGTTAGCCAAATTAAAAACCCCCTCCTTGAAGTTGTGGGTGTGTGGTATTGTGTCCCCAAAGTGGAACAGCTGACTAATATAACACCCATGTACCAAGCAGCTGCCTAAGCTCTTCAGTGTTATTAATTAATTGAGTCATCTGAATAATTTTATGAGAAACACTTATTTCCATTTTACACATAGATGAATAGATATTGAGAAGTTAAGTCTCTTGTTTAATGCCACCATTATTATTTTTTGGAGGCAGGACTTGAACTCAGAAACGGGCTCAATGCCCACAGAATGACCCACCTTGCCTAACTACTGGCCAGGAAACTAGATGACGGGAAGGATTTATTTTCTCCTGTAAGACCTATCACTCTAATTCACATTGCTTTGGGTTGAAGTTTTCCATTATATATCCGATGTGTTGTCTCTGAAATCCTCCTTCTTGGCTGTTTCTGATATTACTCTACCTTTCTCTTCTTCCTGCTGACACAGTTCTTGATTATTACAGTAAAAAAATTCAGAGTTCAGCTTTGCAGCGTGTCAGGATCATAAATACCTTCACAGTTCAGGTGTCAGTTTTTAAATTCTCAGATGAATGAAGATTGAAAATTTAGATAATATATGTGATACTAAAATATATTTAAAGCTTGTGCTCAAGGCTAGCTGAACTGCATAGTGAGACCGTCTCAAAAAGACAAAAAAAAAAAAAAAAAAAAGAATTAGGCTATTAGTTACCTGCAGAATTTTACAATAAAGCCTAATTCTGATTAAGGTGAGAACAGCCTTGCTAACAATAAGACATACATATAAAGATCATAGTTAAATTCATAAGGAAATAAGCTTATTTCCAGACAAACTCAAACAGAAATGTCAAACTCTTCAGGAGAGTCTATAAGGGATTCCCACATTAGAATTTGAGATTCATAAAATAACTGCTATGATTCCTCTTAACAGTAGAAATCAGAGACCTCTTTTTTTTTTCATACATCCCTTGGTTTTCACGTTTTGCCCTTTGTTTTGCTATTATTTTTTCCTTTAAATGATGTATAGAACCTTTCAATATTATTTGTAGAGCAAACTTTTATATTCCAAAAAGAGCCAAAACATGTTTTTGGTAAATCTTAGACATGCAACATCTTGTGAAGATGGCCAGCAATGATGATAATATAGTTAATGCCTTTCTTTTTCAATAGAGAAATACTATTTTTCACTTAAACTTTCATCTTTTTTTCTTTGGTAATTTATAGAAGTTCCATAAATTTTGTTATAGTCACTGTGGTTGGAATTATAATCTATTGGGAGGTTCAGGACAGAAAAAGTGTTTAAGGTGTGACACAGTAATATAAATATAGAACGACCAATTATTCTCATAATATAGGAATCTAGAGAATGAAAGCTTAAAGCACATTCTTTGCAAAGATCCTGAGTGCTTGAGATATCATAATACACTACATGAAACAATAAATTGTGTGGTTGTCAATAACTTCCATGTCCAACCAAGTAGTTGCCATTAATTCTGGCATATATTTAAAGTTTTACAGTATAATTTAATCATTTTGTACTTTAAAGTCAATGACCCATGCAAATTAGTTAGAGGAGGAAAATTACAGCTTTTTAAAATTATTATTATATTTCTAGTTCAGGTAGCTGGGTTTTCTGTAAAGGTACCATTGAAATCAGTAGTATGCTACTCTACATGAACAAATCCACTCACTGTAATTAACAACTATATGAAATATATTCTTGATGCAGTTCCTGCAAAGATCTAAAAGAACTAAGCTTTGTACAGAGTGCCATGCATAAAGTTATAATTTAAACAAAGATTCAGATGCACTTGCCATATATTCTCAGGCTTATAGTTTAATAAAAATAGCAACAGACCTGGAGTCAGATGCTTCAGCTTGGCTCTGGCATTTTCCAACTGTATAGCTCTGAGAAAATCGCTTAAGCAATCTATGTCTCATTCTACCATCTGTCAAATGCTGGCGGGGAGGTGTTGCAGACAGAGGCACCCGCCTAATCTCACAGTCTAACCTCACAGTCAAGCCTGGGTGTGAGGATAAAATGTAACAACAGATGTATGAGACTTTTAAATAACCGAACACCCCCAAACAAATGTAAGGTTTAATTATTCTAGTTTAGTAGTAGAGCTGCCTAGCAGAGACCTTCACTGTAACATATTCTATATATTTGTAGAATAAAATATCAATTGCAGGACTTTTTTCTCAAATAATGTATAGAAGTCAACAAGTTAAAAAGCAATGGAATGCAGGGACAACAGAATATTTCTAGCATTCTTTCCAAGAGGAATATAAAGAGTTTTAATTGTATTTAATATTTCACTATTCTAGGTGCCTCCAAGTAAATGGTGGGCTCCCTCAAAACTAATGTATTTGGTTTTGCATTATCATTTGTATCTTTAACTCTAATTTTTTAATCAAAACATTCCAACATGATTAAGACTTTAAAAATATACTCAGTTTAAAGGAAAAATGTTCTATCTAATAGAGATAGATACATAGGTAAGTAATAGCTAGCTGAAGTAGTACTCTTAGGAAACAATTTAGCTCATGAAAAAGTCAGTACTGTTACTTAAAGAAATAGGATAGATAGGACAAAACAGTTTCAAAATCATAAAACTTACAATTATGCTGAACTTAATATAAAAATCAATTTTTAAATCTTTAGGGCTATTTTGTGCCTTATTGGTGTGGTGCTAAAATGGACTGCCCTTGCTAATAATATGCTTAAAATCAGATCATTAACCCCATATAGAAAAATTGCAATTGCAATAGTGGCCTTTATCTCAAAGATAACATATATATATATTGATATATATATTGAAATCCTGGACCGAAGATATAAAAGATTTCCACAATTACTTCCGATGTTGTACTTACTTCCAATAGTTGAAAACATGAGAAATCTGACTTTAAGCTACTCATTGCCAGGTATGAATTTGAATAATAGTTAAAATAACTATGAGTAAAATTCTGAACCGATTATGGATACACAGATAATGCACAGTAAAGTTCTGCCTTTATTTCCAATGCCGTGCTTTTCCTCCGTGTATGACTTGTAATGTTCCTGAAAACACTTTTTCTCCCTGGTCTGTTCTCACCCTTGCACAAAATTGGAGAACTGGGCAAGTGACAAGGTATAAAGGGTAGATGAGAAAGAGTATTGTTAAGGGGCACTATGCCATATTGGAAGTTTTGAAAGAGAAATAATAAAATAACCCTCAACATATTTAGACATTCAGGCAAATATTAACACTAAGTAATTTAGTCGGTGTTTACACATGATAAATTAGAATTTTAATTTTCTTCATAAGGCCATTATCTCCAAAAGCCACCTTGGAAATAATTTAACTTATTGGATTTCTGCCAACTCCAAATAGTATCTAATAAATTAATAATGGTTGTGGTAAACCAGTACGTCTAAAAGAAGGCTATTGTGTGATAAATACTTTCTGCTTGCTGGCAAATTCATATTTACTGTAGATGGAGTCCCTAGGAGCCTGATATTAATTAAGGCTGCTTTGGAAAATGAATTGGCTTATTTACCGTGCTATAGTACTTAAAGACTGTAAGTTCCTCAAGGGCAGGAGTGATGTCTTAATCGTGTTTGGGTCACTAGTGGCTAGCATAGGGATAAAAAATATTAAGTGATCTTTAAATACTAATAAATTAAGAAAGTCACTAGTCAACATTTGATTGATTTATAGCTCTGGCTGGTTTCTAGATCCCACTAAAATAGGAGATAAAACAAATTAGTGATGTCATTAAAAAAAACCCTGCACACTTAGGTTTGGGAAAAACTCCTAAGTTACCATGTAAAAATGGTAAATGTATAGTAAACTCATTATTGTTATACAAAGGCAGTGTAACAATGCCTATCTGAGTTTTACCCACAACTCCAGTGGTTACTGAGTATTCAAGCACAAGGTTGTGAGTTTGATTCCCAGTACAAATATATATAAAGTCAAATAGTTCTAAATCCTTTTTTAAAAAACTCTGATATCTTTCTAAGCCTCTTGCTTCTCAGGATGTACAACATGTTTCAAAACCCATTCAGCTCAAATCTACTTCTGGCACATGTTGCTGTAATCGTATATGCACTTGCTCATTATAGTATGTAATGCTATCACCATAGAACGTTCTTGAGAATGTTCGTCTGGGCCTCCTGTCAGATCAGCTACATAAAATCATACAGAGATCCCACTTACTGAGCACTCTATATATCAAGCTGCATCCATTGTTAGAGGGAACAATAATTTCCCAACTTATAACACATTGTGCTGCCTGCTTGAATGCATCATAACCTAGCTGCCTGAGAAGGCAGGCACTTCAGATTATGCTGAAAATAGAAATTTCTAATCACTTGTCATTAGTCAGATAAGAGATGAAAACTCCTTTCGCATGCAGAAACACTTCCATATAGAAAATAGAAACAAGAACTTTACTAATGGATTTCTTTGTGATTTAACGCAGCATATTAAAAGCTGTACTGGTGACTCTTGAATAAAGAAGTGAATGTTGTTTCGTGAAGGTGGTCACTCATCACTACTTATAAAATATCTCCTTGCCATGCGAAGCTCCAGCGTAATTAGTGTCACATGCTTGAAGGCTGCATTGTGTCAATTGTTGTAGTGAGATGAGATCTGTTCCTTCTATAAAACAGGTTGTGAACAAAAGATTTCAAGTGGAACTAAATGAGAAAAAAAAACAGTGGAAGTGCTAATTACTTGTGCAATTAAAGTGCCTCATATATGCACTAGTGTAGTAACACTCTGTTGCACTTTTGTCTCCAATGTCCATTAAATTTTGGATGAAAATGCCCATTGGCATTATTTATAGCTCAATGGATAAATCATGGCAAAAGGTCGTGGCAGAGCATATGGGAAGTGTGTGCATGTCTTTAACCGAGCCAGCCACATTTTGTGAGGAGGTGCTTGCTCTCAAACTCTTTCCTGCAGTGTGGAGTACTATAGATATGATGTATACTGTCCACTAAACTTCTGGCTACACACAACTAAGAAAAATTTTCTTCTCAAAATTCTTCGAAATTTTTATTTTTGAATCTTATGTTATTAAAAAAGAACCATAGGGAAAGCATTATAACTTTTAAAATTTAACATGCTTAATAAATTAGCTGTACTTGCCTTTGGAAGATATGATAGCTAAGTGAAGATTACAAATTACATGAAATCCAGGCTTTTTCCTTCAAAAATTGTAATGATACGGGCTACATATAGAAAGTGCTAGATGGAAACTAGCTTAGTAAAGTTATTTTTTACAGAAGTTGCTTGAGTCATCTGAAATGGTTGGGTGTTCACCACATAGATGATAGTTAATTAAATTATGTTATTACTTTTGTGGAACAAACCCTTATTCATATAGAAATTTTATAGTTGCTACCTGAAAAGTTTAATAGTGGATTGGAAAAATAAAGAAATTTAGTCAATCATTAAACTTTAAAATTATTTATCTATATACATATACATATATACATATTATGTAAAGAAGTATAGTTTATTATTGTACAAGTGTACAAAAGTTACTACTCCAGATTTGTGCTGTTTAATATAGGATAAAAATTTTATTATTAAAGCCGATCAATTTATGTTTAATAATTACAACAAATTCCATGTAATGACTTCACAGGCAAGAGTGTAAAAAATGATACAGATATTTCCAACTACACAATTATCCAAACACGAAATTATTCGTATCTGTGTAAGTAAAGGATGTCTATTATAAATTCTTTTTGCTGAAATAATGTAAGAGATTTATTTTTGCCTATGTGATCATGCAGTAAACTTTCAGTGAATTACCTTCAGGAGAGTACAAATTAAGCATTCCAAAATTATAGTCCTGGTTCCTCCTGGCATACCTTAAATTGCTTTCATAATATAGGACCTGTGTGAATACATTTGAATTATATTGTCTTGCAATGCCAGCAATAGCTTTTAAAAGGAGAATACCTGTTTTTTAAGACCTACTATGTGATATTTAATTTGCTTGCAACTTTTTCAGAACTTCATTCATTCATCACAAGTTTGCTTCTCTCCTTTCCAATATACAAACAGAAAATGGATGCTCAGAATAAATCACTTCCGGTTCACAGAATTAGTGAGTGACACACTCAAGCCTTTATTTTCCACGTTCACGCTGGACTCTTCATATTCTGCAACAGTTGCCTATTAATCTAGTAATACAGAAAGCCAAGTATCCTGCTTACATCTTTATTAATGTAAAGGGTAGTTAAATACTTTGTGAAAAGCATCAGAAGAGCATACATTTTCTTTCAAAGATTGGTATTCACTATTTTTAAAGTCAAAGTAAGCTGTGTATATTATGGAAGGGGAAACTCCATCTTAATAACAATGACAATGACTGCTCATGGCCCCCCTTAAATTGTATTTATCACAGTAAGTGGAGTTCTGGGGAAGATAATTTGTCATGGTATAAAGGGCCTTCTCTAGCAATTAGAAAAAGATAAAACTGAATTGACTTCTCCCGGGGGTTATAATTCACAAAAAAGTCAGTGACACACAAAGTATATTTAATGAAAAATCATGGAACTGGTACTTGCTCAGGCTGCGAAGCACACTTCCCACGGAGGAAAAAGGGAGCATTCTGGGCTGTCTCTGTTACTCGGATGATCTATATTTCAAACTTAGGGATTTTTTTAGATAAAAAATTTTCGAAAGGAAGAGTGAAATCTAATGAAAATACATCTCAAGTAAGAAATACAGCATATTTGCATTTTATGGAAAATTGAAATAAACAAATTTTGAATTAGCTCATTAAAAACATCATAATGAAGTTTTATTTAAAGCCAAATAATGAACTGATATTCATCAAGACTCATTCTTTTAAAACTAAAGGTGGGAGGGCTTGAGTACTCTGCTTATACTATTCGCCTGTGGGGGTGATGGGAGCCTGCCTGAGAGTAGAAATCCCTCACGTTTTGTCGGGCATGGTTAAACAGTAGGGTGATTGCTTCTACCAGAACTCCTGCAAATTATGCCTAGGACTATGGCATTGTTTTAGTACCTGGGGTTATTATAATTTAAAATCTTTCAAAAACGCTCAGTTAGTCAATATTTAGATAGTTCTAAGTATTAATAGCAAAGCTTGAAAACACACTCTTTCAAAATGATCTTTGGCGATTCCTGGTACCAAAAAGAAAAAAAG
>NW_004955440.1:8179177-8305037 GCF_000276665.1 Chinchilla lanigera
AAAAAAAACCAAAATGATCTTCGGAAAGATATAAAAGTGAGAAAACATCAGTAAAGTATTGAAACACCTAATTGCAGAGCAAGTACACTGAAAAAAATAGGTCATAGGGCTGAGAAATAACATACTAGAATAATAGAATACATACTATAATAATTGTAGAATTAAGTAGATCAAAAACATATGTCCTTTTTTAAATTTATTTCTGTAAGAAAATTATCCACAAACAGTGTTAATGTTGATGTGTAGAAGTTGATAAAGAACTGGTCTCTGTGTTTTACTATTTTTTTAAGGAAGATTAAGGGACTTTAATGACTATAACTTAGAACTTCTAATTCAAAACCTATTTCTCAAATTAGTTTATTCTAGTTTCTTCTATAGTTAAAAATACTTAGCAAAACAATTAAATACAAGATTCAAGAACAAGACTCAGTAAAAAGAAGTCATAAATATTAACTTCTAAATCTGAAATCTCAGTCATAAACCAAAAGATAATAAATTTGTGAGAGACAGTTACTTGATTAATAACAAAGTCCTGGGTTATTGGCTCAACATTGCACACACATATACAGATGCATTAATACTTAAATGTGCATACACATATTTTTATATATTTCATATAGATTTGTATACAGATAGTTTAATAGCTACATGAATCCCCATTGCTAAAATCTTTTTTTATCCAAAAAACAGTCTCTGTAGTGACCTTTCATTTGAACATTCTTAACTTTCATATAGTAATATGAGCAAAATAGAAATAAAAGTTTTTCAGGTCTTTAGCTCTTTAGGCTTAGGCAATATTTTCTGCTGGCCAGCGTTGTCACATGCCTTCTTTTTTCTACCACCAAATCTAAAATAACATTTCCATCATACTGCATTCTCCATTACTGCCTTTCTATCACTTGGGACTTTCATCCTTGTCATATTCCTGTGTCCATTTGCTTATGTTTCCACTAATAGTGTCCCAGGTTCTTGCAACACATCTTCTCTGTCCAGATATCTCTCTCTGTTTTTTTTCTCTCTCTCTGTCTCTCTCTCTCACACACATACACACACTCCATGAGAAGATCCTTATATTTTTTATTAGATACGGAAAATAGAAACTAGAACCTGTACACATTAGATCCTTAATTAATGAGCTACATAATGTTTCTTAATGTGACAAGGTCAGAGTAGGTGGAACTTTACTCTGTATTTCCTGAATTCAAGTCCACATTTCCTCTAGAACACAGTGTGGAACTATTATTCCCTCAAGGGATTAGATAAGGAAGAGAATTAAAATATGTGTTGCAGTTATAAAAGCATGTAACATCTTTTCTGGCTGCCTTAATTATAATTTATATGCCTCTAATATGTACTTTGTGGTTGACTAATTAGGAATACAAGCTTTTGTCTTCAATCAAAAGAGAAATTTCCCAATTTTATGAGCACAAACACCTGGCTTAGCCATTGTAATCCATCTTCTTCACAGACAGCCTCCTAACTAGAGAAGGCTTTCAAGTTAATCACAATGCAAAGTATATTTTCTCAGGTTTATATTTGAAATTAGTACCAGCTGCCCAAATCAATATTTTAAAGAGCATTTCATTTAAATAGTGACTTTTTAAAAAAATAGAAAACCCTCAAATATCTATCAGAAGAGTATCAAGATGCAGAAGACATATTCTGCACTTTGTTATGAAACATTTTGGGTTTGTGAAAGATTTTAAATATAAGTGATGAATTTTCACTTCCAGAATAGGTTATAGCTTTTATTTGGTTAACTTTCTATTACAAAACTCCACATGCCTGGTCAGTGCAGAGACACACTGGCAGATGCTCCACTGCGGCCGAATGATTACTTGTGGTGAGCCCTATATGAATCATCTAGCACGTAAGAGAAAGCCTTTTATCCAAAAGAATAACTTGAGCTGTATTTATGCTCTAATTTGTGGTTCTGTAATACACGGAAAAGTGATTTTATACTTTCCAGATGAGTTTGAGCTAATGGATTATTTCTCTGTGAACACTACAAATAAATTTTCTTATGAGGCTTTTTTTCCTTGTAATCACAGTTTAATGAATAAGACACTTAAAAGAATTTCCATTCAATTGGGCACACTTAAAACATTTGATTAACTGACTGCATGGGTAAAGCACCAATTCCAAGCGGAAAAAAAGCCAATAATGTATTATTGGTAGATATTCCCCCCTGTCCCCTGGAAGAATGCATTTATTTATCCCATATGGAATTAAAAGCTTTCTTCATCTTATCTCCTACCTTTTCTGTACACCTTAATAACAATGATGAGAAGTGGACACAATAGATACTATTTCTCGAGTCCTTCCTCTGTCTCACCATTCTACTAAGTGCTTTCACTAGTCCATCCTAATTCACACAACAGTTCCAGGCTACTCATTACTGTTACATGAGTGAGAAAGACTGCTGACCGTCCCCCACATTTGTTCCAGCGTTTCTCCAAGGGACTTGGACAGCTGTATTATGAACCCGATTATGCCGCCCAGTGTGTTCATAGTGCTCACTTCGCACAACAATGCGTAAACATTCTATATATGTAACGCTGTAAGTCTCTCCTAGGAAAAAGATTTGCCCCAGACCCTGTGCCTTTCTTCCTCAGTGTTAGAGGACGGTACTGCCTGAGCTCATCCGGGACACTGTACTGGGAATGGCGGAGCCTCCCCTTAGCCTGGGCTCCTGCATGGCTTCACGGAGCTGAGCACATCCGTCTTTCTGCCCTACAATGCAACATGAAAGGGACACATATTTCATTTGAACTGCTATAGTTTAGGGTTTGTTACAACAGCTTAGATTTTAGCTTAGTAAATATTGTTGATAATGCACTTGGGAAAATAGAAACTGAGTAATTATGGCTTCTTGCTCAAGATAATAACATATTCCATACAAAGCACACCACAGTTAAAGAGAAGACTGAGCACTTGAAGATCGTAGGTTGCTAGACCTGAGTACGTTTAACAGTGTTTTCATGTTTGGGCACCTTATCAGTCTTACACTCTGTCTTTCAATAAACTTTAGGACAGGGAACGACCAATTAAATTAGATCATCTTGATCAATACATTAGTACATTAAAGTGAGCAAGAACCTTCCTAAAACTCAAAATAGTACACCTTTGCATGATATAAATCTTGATTCCCATACTCGATGGCAAATATATCCACCTTCACTATAACTGTCTGAGTTCTTTAGCCTCAGAAAACAGTAAACAACCAAGATCTAACACACAAGAATGCATTGAGAAATGTACTCTTTTTAGAAAAAGTAATAATTTAATAATATCACTAGATATCTGTGAGTCACAACATAAATTTAAAACATTATAAGGCTAATCCAGAATTGGAAGTATGGGATTATAATGGCTTTAATTTTATTACAATTATGTAACTTTTTCCAGAATAATTTAAAATTAAGACTTAACCATCATCTTGGCTTTTCTAGAAATGAATTCTTTCATTTTAAACTATTTTAGGTTAAATTTTTCAAAATGAATGTATGTTGGACATACACAAATTGATAAATATTGATTTGTTTAAATTCTTATATTTCATATATTTGTATTAATTTCAATTGGTTTATTGAAAGAACAGTTAATGGTTTTTTTACAATTTTTTGAACAATTTTACATGCTTATATCTTTGAAGACAACAACGTGCAATATAACACCCATTGTTGAATTCCTATCATCTTGGGTTTTTTTGAAATTTTGTATCATTTCTAATTTTTTTTTATGTTTATTCTCTTTGAAACAAAGAACAGAAAAAGTAAAAAAGAAGATAGGGCCAAATTTTGGTGACTTTCCAGTCAGAGTGATATTCTACTACCTTAAAATGCTTGTTTTACTCACTGATATTTAAAACTAGCACTTTAAAACCATTCACTGAATCATGACACACTGCTATTTGCAATTAACCATCAAAGGCATTTTGATTCTTAAAAAAGCAGTTCAAGACCATTATGTAACATTTTGAAAAAACAAAGAGAAAGGGAGAAACAGGTTCTCCTTATGCTTACAAGAGAATAAAACATCCTTTTATAGAAGGATGTCAGTCCACAGACAACGATGTGTCCTAGTTTAAACCTAGTACACAGAACCTGGAGGTGAGGGGTTGTGGAGAAGATTGATTATGTGCTCTAAAATGGTTATGAGTTACAGTTAATGAGTCTGTACTCTAAGGTTTCATGTGCTGGTGAATCAATAATGGGATCGGTAAGAGTTAGGGCCTAGTGGGAAACCCTTATGCCATCTGGGAAACAGTAAACTATGGGACTCCTTTGACCTCCTTTCTTGAGATGTGACCTCTCCCTTTCACAGGTGGTCCTTGTATTGTGACAATATTCAGCATGAGTCTGGCCAAAGAACAGAGCTGATGGAAGCACCATTTCCTTGAGACTCCAGAACTGTGAGATATGAGTAACAGAATTTGTTATAAAGTTTTCCAGCCTCAGGTATTATAGTTTAGCAGCAGAAAATTGACTGATACAGTTATCAACATGCAGGAAGCAGACAATGAATAGTTATAGTTTTTGGCTCAGCATCTGTTTTAAAAGCAAGTTTAACATAGTTTCTATTTCTCTACTTTTTGTGATTCATAATTGTAGTCAATCCAGATGTTTACTTGTAATACTGCCCCTGGGGACCACTGTAGATATGGGACAGTGAACTATAAAATACTTGACCAATCCCCGAAGCCCCTCACGTCCCTCATGGACTGCAGTGATAGGCCACAGTGACCACCTTTGAGTCACAGCCAGAATTCATGGAGCATATCCTTTCTTGCTTTAAACTTACCAATCAGAACTTCCCAGTAGAAACTTCCCTACCACCTTAAACTACAAATTAAGTCCGTCTCTCTTGCTTGCTCTCTCTCACTCCCTGCTAACTGCTTCTACTTGAGCGTGTTCATCCCTGCTGTCTGCCCAGTTCCCCTCGGCCTGTGATGCATGCTGCCTCTTCTTGCTGTGGTTATTCCACCGGTTCTGCTGTCTTGCCTCCTCTGCATCTCACCTGACTGACTCACCCAAACCTAACTTCTACCCTCATGTACGTTCTTCTAGGAAGTGGATGTCTTGGTAGGAATAAACTGGATGCAGGTCAGACAAGAATAACAACGGGATCTTCCACTAAAGCAAATTTCCAAAAAGAGGGAAATCTAGGCACAGATCAGGCACTTTAGTACTGGACCATCTCTTCAGACAAGAAGTATCCTATGAATGGCTCACTGTAAAGCCCCAAAGCCAACCGCCCTACAATCTCCACCAGGGCAGGACCAGAGGTTATATTCACTCTCCAGACAGAAGCTTTGAGATCAATGAGGAAGAAAACCAATATATCAAGGTACATTTTTATTTGCTGAAACCATTGGTAATAGGATATCAGCAATTATCACATTAAATGATACTCTATATGTAACAGATACTTATCCAGTAACAAATCTATACAAGCTTTGCTATCTGATCATTTGCTCTAGGAAACATTTTGACTTTGAAAATTCTGATTGTGAGCTTTTACTGTGCTCTAAATGCTAGACAGTAAGACTATCATTGAAGATATGTATTAATAGTTTTTAAGTTTCTAACGGCGAGTGTACAGGGTGAAATGGAGTGGTACATAATTAGCATACATTTACAAGAGGGATTTAAAGAGTTGATCATGAGTAACTTAGCAAGGTGTTAATGAATGAGAAGTCACATTAACATGAACACACGAGTGAACTGTACTTAAGAATTTTCTCATGCGTAGAACTGTGTTTAATATCCATCAGAATGTGAAAATGAAGAGAAAAACATATTCAGTTCCAATAAGACTCCTATTTTTTTAAAAAACTCTATAATTATTTTTATTAAATTAAGAGGTTCTTAGTATAAAACAGAAAATATCAGGAAACTGGGCCTCTGGGTTAATATTTTGTTTAAAGCTATGTGATACTCTAGTTATGATTAGAGAAATTTTGTCTAAATTACACTAATCCAAATCAATTACCCAACAATCTCCTTCTGGCCAGGTTTCTATGATTTGGTTTCATGAATTTCTCAAAGCTACAGTGGTCTTTAGGACATTTGGTTTCTGAATTCCTCTTCCTGTAATTTTCAAAAGCATTTCTAAGGCATTTATTTATTTCTTTAAATCTCTATAGTAAAGTGAAATTTAAAATACTTTACTATGCTTATATATCCTGTTTATATTCCAGTTGAGGTCTTACTGTTAAAGTGAACTATTATTGATACTTTAAACAAAAATTACAATGCTAGAGGACCTAAGTTCTTTGGCTAACATCTAAATTGCATGGATTTGAGCTGCTATTTTCCATGAGAATATTTTGTTGAACAAATATACTTACTTCAATCAAAATGGAAAAATAATGGTCTCAACCTAATATGATTGATTTTCATTAAACCTTATTAAAAACTGATGCATAGCAGTTAATTAGTCATAGTTATTTTTTCTTAAGTATGGATCAAACATTTTGATTTTTTATTCTCTAAAAAAAAAAAAAACCTTCCTACTTCTTCCAATTCTATTATGCCTAGAGCATGAAAATGTCAGTCTGTCCATGTTATGTTTATTTAACTGTATTTATTGTAATTTTTAAATAGACATTGATACGATAGAAATATATCATTGAGTTAATAATTTAATGATTTTATTCTCTTTTATATTCCTATTGATTGTGTTTTAAAAGGAATACGATTTGACTCATACATTTGTCAGAATGATGCAGGTAAATGTCTATAGATTTTGATCTCAGACCTTACCTTTCAGTCCTAATTTTTGTCTTCAGGCAAACTCCCATTTAAGCCACTCAAACTCACTGCAGCTGATCTTATGAATTCTCAAAGACCAGCTCCGCATCTGTTGCAATCATGGTGCATGAAGAACATCAAAATATTCTACATAAGGCACAGGGTCTGGTAATGGTGTGACTAAGTAGAAGTCTTTCTTCTAAGAGCCTCACCTGTGCTTCATTCTGTCTGAATATTTCTCTAACAGGAGTGAAAATGCAAGAAAATTACATCAAACAATGGGATTTATTTAAAAAGATCTTTAAACCACCTTCTTTCATGTTAATCCCTCAAAAATGAGTGAATATAAGGAGTGATTTTAAAGAACTATCAGGAGTTACTTCCAGATGTGACATTTGCATCCCAAAGCATTTATTTCCCAAGATGTTCAATAGAATATTGAAATAAAGGAAATTCTATTTAAAAGAATGTGGAAACACTCATATAAATTTAAGTTATCATAAACTCTCTTTTTTTAGAAACGAACTATGATATTTATAATATTTCCTTCTGATGCCTTGTATTCATTCAGCAAATATTCCCTAAGCCATATGTATGTGTTGTGGCATTGCTTGAAATGAAAATGCAATCAAAAAAAAAGTCTATAGCCCATTCCTTGACGTACGGAACCTAAAAAGCTGTGCGGTATTAGACGTTAATAAAATAATCAGATAAGTAGAATTACCATGAAATATTGGACAAGGTGATCTTAAAAAGAATGTTTTTTGAATTGTAGGCATCGAAGCTAAAAGGGGTGTGAAAATGACATAGGACAAAGAAACTACAAAAAGTTCGTCAAAGAAAGGAAATTGTCCTTAGACAAGCCCAAAGGCAGAGTACTGGGGAGCTTGTGTGATGTATAATAGCTGGGTGATTACCATGAAAGCCCTGAGCTAACTTCAAAGACCTGATGTATCCAAATTGGTAATGTATATAATAACTTTTAACAAATCTTCAGTACTTAAACTATCTCTGCATATAGTATTTCTTGCAATTGTCTTAGAAGAAAATTTCACTAAACCAAAAAACTTACTTTTGGTATTTTTCCAAACAATATGATGTTATATTCCTGTATTTATTTGTTTTTAATGTTTGAGGGTTTTTTTTAAAACAAAATTTTTAATGTCCTCATACTATCACATCCAGCATAGGTAGTAATATAATAAAAAGAGAGAGAGAGAGACAGAGAGAGAAAGAGAGACACACACAGAGGGGGAGAGAGAGAGAGAGAGACAGAGAGAGAGAGAGAGAGAGAGAGAGAGATTGTTCGAGTATTGAGCCAAGTCTCCGATATTTCTCCACTTGAGTCTATGAACGTGAGACAGAAATTCCCTCTGCCAACCAGACTATGAGAAAGTAAAGAAACTGAGCTCCCTTTAACTCTTCCTGTCACGCTGGGATGGGCTTTTCATAAATTTACTATTTTAAGGAGTCTTTGTCTGCTATGAGAGAAAGCTAAAGAGAAAACAGTGCTGTCAAAACTACTTCTTTTACATTTGTTAAAAGGATTCTTTCAAAATATTCAGTCAGGCAAATAAACATAGCTAATAGTTACTGAATTTAACTGGATACATCTGGATGTGCTCAGATCCGCAGCTCCTCAACGTCAAATATAAAAACCATGATAGGAAAAAAAGAAAGAAAATATTTTACTACTTGTGGGGCTCAAATTGAGAGTTTTACACAAGGTCTATTACATTTAGTACCTAAGTGGTGCTTAACTACTTCTAAGCAAGAACATTGTCAAAAAACCAGTAACACTCATTGATTGCTGAATTCTCAGTGAAGTACACTAGTGTCAGGTTAGTCTTACAGTATCAGCAGTCAATGCTTGCAGATGCAGGAATTTAGTCATGTTTCCTTTCTCTTCGTTAGAGATGAGAAAAATCAAAGGAAAACTACTCAACCCTAAATTTAGATACATTTGCCACGTTCTGGAAAAATCTTATGAGCTAATGGTAAAACTAAGTCAAATCTGGGCCAAATGGATCCGGGCAAATGGTCAGTGAAGGCAAATGGATTCTGATAAAGGCCGGTTCTCTGTGTGGGTTTGCACACGTGTAGACCTGCGTTCAGTGTGCTTGGTGCAGGGGTAATGAAAAGTCCGGCTGGAAGAAAAGTCATTCTTAGAGTGACAGTGTTCTTCATTCCCTCACAGAGGGCAGAGTAAGCAAAGAAACAGGATCTGCAGCCACACGTTAAATTCCTTGAATGCTTGGCATTCTCTCATGGGGTGATCTTGTTTACTAAAAAAACCCATTCGAGGAAGAGGTACTACTATCCTTTGGAATAAACGTCAGACAAAAAAAGAAAAAGAAGTAGTAAAATATAAATGTGTAATATTTATCTCATCCTGAAACAGAAGGTATTTTTTATTTCTCCTGTGGAGAAAGGCTGTCACAGTTTTTCTCATTCACTGGCACCATACAGCTGCCATTTTGGATGCCAACAATGGGGCCAGTGTAAAAATGGAAAAAAAGAAACTGGTGTGCTTGGGTTTGGACAATAAGATCATTCAGGGTTGTTTCAGTCTGGGGGATTCTGAGACTTCAGTAACACAGTAATTGCCCAAGGAGGAATAGGAAAATGGGATCCAAAAAAGGCTTTTAAAGCAAATTTAAAGAGAGGGAAATCCTGCAAGACCCTTCTCAGTGAAAGGCTGTTTCCTGAAGAATAGGAAGGTAATGTCGTAGCAAAACCCTCCTGAAAACCAAGCAAAATTACTATTGCTTATAGAACTGAAGGTCCTAAACTATAGCCATTTACAATAGATGGTTTTCCATAGAGGAAAAAAGGTATGCTTTCAAAACATTATTACAATTTCTTGGACTTTCTTTTCATTCTCCATTGCGGTTTTCACTGAAGTCTTACAGTATTCAAGAAAAACCCAGACCTTGGATTTGTTTCCAGAACTGATCTTAAGACAGTTTATTTTCCGATATCTGACCCACTGCCTCAGTTATAACAGTGATAGTCAAATGGAAAGGAGAGAACTGGGAAAGGGTGAATTTACTTCAATTTCATATTTTCAAAAGCTTTTGTTCCTATTGATGGCAGAAATCATAATCCAAAATGCTACTTCCAGAGCTCCCACTCGTTACAGAGACACCTCTTCTGAGTGTGCTGTTTTGAGACTCCCTTTCTTTTTATTTTTCTTTTTTATTTTCTTTTTGCAACTGCCATCTGGATGCTTTTTGAGGAAAAAAGCAGGTCCGTGGCAGTTAGCAGGTTTCCCTTCCTGTCCTTTCTGTGGTTCCCTCAGTGATAGTGACTTTTCCACTATTTTTCCCCCTTTGGTGACAGGAAGGAGCTTAACAACTCGATGTGCTCACACTTTAATGCAAATTTTTGTTCATCTCTCAAACTAGAGCACCCTACATTGGGCGCATAATCAACCTTACAGAGAAATACATGAGTGAGCATGAAAACGTGATCATGAAACATCACCTCCAAGCTCAGAGTGAAGCAGGCTGGAGATGCTATGGAAAGTTTGGGGACAGCGGCTTCACAGTCTTGGGGCTGACATGTCGTAAACCCTTTTGCCATGACACCTTGTGCACTGCTGCGCCGCTGTACTTGGAATCTTAGCAGTGAGACTCAGAATTTCACACTATCCACACCACCAGCGATGGGTTCTTACAATAATGATGGATCCTTTACTTGTCCTTCAACGTTTCAAGAATTTAACCTATAGTTTCCAAGTCTGACTTCTATGAAAACAGGTCCAGAAACAGTGTTTTTGAAATTCCAATTTGATGTTAAATCAATTTATTTCATTTTACCAGTCATTATCAGGTTCTAACAAATTTTACTAAGTAGTTACATGTGCTCAAAACCAGTCTGGATTTTACAGGCACTCAGTGGCTTAGTCTCTCTCTCTCTCTCTCTTTATTTTTTAAGAAATTTTAACCTTTGAGGTAGAATGAGTAGATATGTTTTCCTGCCCAATCCACCACACCAATACATTCTCTGACAGTAGCCCTGTTTCTCCTTTGAACCTTACAGGAAGATGAGAAAAGGCCTGAGTAGCCATTTCTCCCTTCAACCTCGTGATAAGGTTTAAAGATGAACACACAACCCACATCTCTATGTTAAAAATTCATGTCAGTATTTAGTATACAAATATGAGAAGAGGACGCTCTCTTCCAGATACATAAGCAAAAATACAAAAGTGATTACATTATACACCAAGAGCTGGTGGCCAGTGTTCTCTTCTCAACAGAATCAGCCTCAGAAGGAAGTTGAGTCAGAGAAGCCGGAGATGGAAAGATGACAACATATTTTGAATATATCCAGCCACAGTCAACCTTTTCTTTTGCCTCCTTTTAAAAAATGTATAATTTAGACATGAAAATGGAAGTTTGGTTACTTGCATACATTAACTATAGCATACATCACATATTACATATCACATCATAGATGTGCCCTAAGATAACTCCCTTTTACTCATTAAGAGGAGGGGCAAACAAGGAAAGACGGTCCAGATGAATTTGTTTGTATATGCGAATACTCAGGTCCCAAAGCATATTCACTGAACCAAAAATGTTAGCAGTGTGGCACAGCAACTTGTGTTCTTCCACGCATACTGAATTCTGAGAATCGCTGCTGCAGGTCATGTATATCTACAGAGACGAATGTCAGAGGGCTAGATTTCCCCTTTGTATGGGTACTTCAGCTGCATTAAGGAAATATCTCCAGTTTTAAATGTTGGAGAAGATCCAGACCAGGAATGAGATTTGAGCAGCTGATGAAGGGAAGACCAGAACAAGGAAGGATGCTACCAACACCTTAGGTTCCTCTGAACCTTCAAGATGGTAAAATGGAATAATTCATTCAAGAAGTATATTTTGAACATTAAACCCATCTCTAGCTTGGTCTGCAACTGTTTTATTTTTCTCATAATTTAGAGAAACTGCTGACATTCAAAAAAGCAATGGTGAGCTCAGAAAGAGTGAAACTTCAGGAAATCTTTGAAAGATGAATAAGATCAATAGGAGAAGCCAAGGGTTCAATATTGGAAATGTAAAATATGTCAGTTTGAGGCCAGGTGTGGGAGGCTGGGAGGAAGGAAAGCCAAGAACCAGGACTGAAGCAATGAATAATTACTTTTAAAACACCCATGTTTGGCCAGTTCTTTCGCCCTCTGCATGCTGCTTTTTGTAGTTTGAACTGCTTTCACCTTATCTGCGAGCAGCACCACTTGAGAAGTGGCATCTGCTTCTATCCAGCCAGAGAACCTCTTGTCACCGGTGAACTAATGACACAGACAGTGATCCAAATGTCTGTCAGATCTGCCAGGAATCAGTAATTTTTCAGGCTTCAGCCATCTCCTGTGTCCCAGAAAACAATTCCTGTACGTCCTGAGAGTTCTGACAACCACTGTTTATTTTCTCTTCTTAATACCAAGTAACGTCTTTGCCAATAAGATCATGGTAGAAATCAAAGCTGAAATACTTATTAAAAACTGTAATCATGTAAGTGCTGTAAATCATCTTAGAATTGAAAAGTGCTCAGGGCACAAAAGGGAAATGATTATGACATTAAATACAGTTTCAAATTAGATTATTACATTTTAAAATGATCCAGGGACCTACAACATATAAATATTTTCAATGGAATACTGTGTTTTCTAAATGGCAATGCAAGGTAATTAAGAACTCTGGTTTTCTGTTTGAGTTAGGCATCTTGATATCTAGCCTGAAATCATGGCTTTCTGATGTAAATGAACCTCTCTAACTTTAATCTTCGTTTCCTTATCTGCAAAATCCTAATAAAGCAAATAATTTCCAGGAGTTAAAATGCATTAATGAAGTAAGACAGTACTTCACCTAGGGCTTATCACTCTGTAAGGTATCAATAAATGATTAGCAACAATAATAAAAATGTCCATGGCTATATGTGCTGTTTTACCTTTCAGATACAATGGACAAAAATAAAAAACAAGGAGTGACAAGTTATAAATAATAAAAATTCTCTTTCTTTTTTAACTTATACAGCATAGTTAAAAACAGAGGATAACCACTCAAGATAATTTAAAATAATCATCCTGAATAGCTTTATGCATTTTAGTGCCTATTCAGGAAAGCAAAAGGTCCTTTTTGTCATGATCAGGCAAAAATGAATCACATGTTCTCCCTGCTATGATAATAGCCAAGTGAGGTCCATTACCGTCTATAATTTATGTATTCTTTTATAAATTTAGCACACATTAATTGAACACCTACTGTGTGCTGTGAGTGCACAGACTCTGAAACTCAACCAGGGACTGTCACTTGTAATTTTCTCTAGTGAAACCTGCAATAAGATCATCTGTCTGGTGAAGGAGATTAAGTATCCATTATTTTGCAGTGTAAATTTTTCACTGCAGCATCAAGTATTTTAAATGTGATGTCTGACTCCCTCGGGCACACTTGAAGTGTACTTGAATTGTCTTGCATTAGAGCTATTTGCAATCTTAACTTTCTTCCACTATACTATGTAATCATCAGGGGTAAAGTCTGCATTTTGTACATTCTCCGGTTCTAGCTGAAACCTTCTGCAAAGCAGGTACTCAATAAATAGTTATTTTAGGTACATTTTATTATTTTTTTAAAAATTTAAGATTGTATCAGTATATGTTTGCAGTGCACAGTGGTTCTGCTCCTCTTGGGGAGTGAGTATATGTCACGTCTTAATTGTTTTGTATTGCGTAGATAGCTGCCTATAAAAGTTACAAGGAGAGACAGGTTGCATAATTCACTACAATCCCTGTGCTTATGAATATGTTTCATTGCCTTTTTTACTTTAACAACTGAGTGGCCTACTTACCAACTACCCTTTCCTCTGCTGCTGCAAGGCAGTGTATTGATAGGACCGTGAAGCAGTGGACTAGGGTCCATTAGAATCCACCTTAAGTCTTGCTTCTCTCTGAGGAATCACCATTAACACAATTTTTTGTTGTGCATAAACTTAAAATAGTATCAACCTCTTCTTTGGGACAGAGAACAAAAAGGCAGGCATTAAGGATAGCTAGGTAAAATAAAATGTCCTTTGAAGAAATCCTTGCAAGGAAAAATAGTGCTATGCTTGATGCAGGATAGTATTCTTTTACTTTTTAAAGGAAATATGCAGTAATGAGATAGATTATTACAGCCTACCTTACACTGTATTACTGTAAAATTATTTGAGCAGGTCAGTTTGCCTAGAGTGATGACTTGCTTTTCACTAAAATTATATTGTTGCTTTGGCCCTGGAATGCTTTTTATTGTCAGGACCATGCTAGAGGAATCTTTTAACATCTGATATATTATAGGGTTTAGGGTGATTCTCTACAGAGACAAAGGCATTACAGTATAGTTCAGTCATAAGAGGAAAAGCAGAAAAGAAATATCAGAAAGAAGGAAATTTTAGTTATTTTATTTATTATCATCTTGTCTAACAGAAAGGGGACATTGGACCAATAAGTACCTAGGAATAATGCCTGGACAGACAACTGAAAAGGCTGTCTCTTAGGGTTTTTTTCCCCTATTTTAAATATATTCCTTCTTTGTTGTTTTAATTGTACAACCAATTATGTAGGAGAATTTTAGTATTAAATTACAGTAAAAGACCTTATATTATCATCACCAATAGGAAACATCTGATGTTTAATAACATCTGATATGTTAAGGTCTTTTACTGCGAAAGTTTATCTTCCTACAAAATTATTTTTACAAGAAACGCGGGGATGTGGACATAGCTTAGTAAGTGCTTATTCCTTCAACTGTGCACTCATGTCCCTCATCAGAGAAAATGCATTTGAGGGGATAGTGCTGGGACTGAGCTGGCTGAAGCAAGCAAAGGAAAAGGAACTGTTTCACCCTCTGACGCTGTTTCACTACTATACGTGTAGATACTTATGTGTCATCAGGAAAAGCAACTGTTTTCGCAAGTCTTTACACATTAAGTAAGGTTGACAGTTAAAATATAGAAAGTCCAGTTAAATTTGAATTTATAACAAGCAACAAATAGCTCTTTTAGGATACCCTTATCTTAAGTATAAATGTTACGTATTTAAGAATTTGTTTATTTGAAATTCAAGTTTAACTAGGTTTTCTTTGTGTATTGCATTTCTTGAGAAATTTGATAGCCCTACTGAATTGTTTGTCTTCATGAACTTGATTATGTGAATAACAGGACCTTCCACCCTTTCACATATTAAATGAGACACTACTCCTATGCCATATAATATTATATATGATAAAGCCAGGTGGTTCGGTTTAAAAGTCCTGTTTCATAACAACTATGTATACTACCTTTTCTTTTTTTTTTTTTTTTTTTTTGGTTTTTCTCCGGTACTGGGAACCAAAGTCACAACCTTGCGCTTGCCAGGCAGGCGCTTTTTGCCGCTGAGCTAAATCCCCAGCCCTATACTACCTTTTCGATACAAGCTCTTGCTGTGAGTTCACTATGTAACGCACACTGGTCATAAACTCATAGTGATCTTCCTCCCTCAGCTTTCTGAGTGCTGAGAGTACAGGCGTTTGACACCATGCCCAGCTGCACACTGTCTTTTGAGGATAAAGAAATGTTTTACAAACGAGACTAGTAAGATGTTTACACAAATATCACAAGAATGACTTGAACAAAAACATACTCAGTAGGACATGAAATCTTTTTTCTTTAGCAGTGCAGCATGTTATGGTTAGATTCAACTTAAAAGGAAAGACAAAGCATGAAACAATATCACTCCTAATTTTCCAGGTTGTGAAGAGTGAAGGCAAAAATCCACACATGTGATGAGTGTATATTGCATGTTTGGAGTTTTCAAATGCTTGACCTATCAAATGCTGGTTATCAGTTAAGCAAAACATGGTATTAATGTCTCTACCATGATAGGAACACTAAAGAAGGGGTTAACTTCAGTTCAGCATCCCTGTGCTTTCTTTATGTTTTTACTTTTCGCCCAGCGGTGTCCTGTATTGTCTTTATTACAGTCTACAAAGCCTTTGTCACTCTGACACACTCTGAACTGCTCATTCTCCTTTTGATTGTGTCTCACCTTGACATCCCCAGATTTTATTTTTGCAGTGTGTGAGGCTGACACCGACATCTCTTTCTAAACTGTTGTCTTTATTCTTTTACTTTTATCATTTCTTCTCTTGTCTTCTTGAGTCTTCTGAAACTTTTTGCCTTAACTCTGCGTCCTACCAGTCCGTTTCTTTTCTTAATTATCCTAATTTCCTTTCGCATATGCATATATTTATCTGATTTTCTTTAAGTCTCATATCCATTTTCTATTTGCTTCTACATCCCACCTTGGGAAGAAAACAATTTAACTATCCTCCTATACTGTTTTCCACTGCATTTTCCCTCCAGAGTAGATAGAATTTAAAGCTTGCCATGTGAAAGTAAGGAAATCAAGGCATTATCATCTTACTCAGAGTGTGTTCTGCTTGCTTTCTGGTTAGATTTTCATTGTGACGTTTATCTCACCAGCATGAACTCAGTAGGACTTATTTTTTTAAAACTATGTTGAACGGGTTATTATAAGGATAAATCATCACTACATGTAATTCTTTGCCAAAGATACTTGGAGCAGTATTGCTTTCCACATTCACCAGTCTATATTTTTTTCATTGAACGTATAAAAATAAATGCATGTAAAGAGTACATGAAGAGTCTCAGTAAATGAAACTTATGCTGGCATATAGATTTGCACAATTTCTGGAAGATTTTAGGAGTCAGAAGCAAGGAAAATGTTGAAGCTTCAGCTTTTTGAGATCATGTCCATTAGTAGTTAGTAGACTCTTAGGAGTATTTTTTTTTTTTTTTTGGTATTCAGAATCAAACTCGGGACCTCGTTCTTGCAGGCAGGTGTGACTCTGCTGAGCTATATTTCCGGCCCCTTCTTTTAGTATCTTAAATGAAATTTCAAAAATGATTTGTACCTGCTTATAGAGTGAACCAACAATGGGAAGGCTTTTTATTATTATTATTTATTTTTGATTATTTATTTATTAATTTACTTTATGGATAACTGCATTGTTTCTTTGCAGGTCAAGACTAATAAATAATCCCTTCACTGTGTACAAAGATACATACATTTGTTCTTTAAATGCTAAGATATTTCTCTTCTAACAGTTTTGCAAGGGCTATAATAAGAATAATTTTTATTATTTTAGCTCTAGTTTCTAATTTGCCCCATGTGAAGAAATCATGTTATAAAGAAAAGATTGTTTCTGATCTTCATATCAGCAACCAAATGTAAACATTCTGAAAAAAAATAAGCAATTCTAGGTCTAATTAGGGGAAAAAGTTAGTATATCATGTATTTTTCATCATTATACATTTATTGCATTAAGCCATGAAAATTTGCTAACATATGACTCTTTCATCTACAAAAATGAAATTCATGAGATTCCAACAGCTATATAAACTTACATTATTTGAATCATATATATCTGACACCTTATTAACTACTGTTCATGAAATAATTGCACTTTTAGTTCTACAAAAGTATGAAAAAATACTAGGCCATCTGGTAAACTGTAATTGAAAAATGTGAAGTTTCCAGGTAATTGGAAAACTGAAACATTTCCCTTTAAGGAGAAATTTTTAAATATGTGCAACTAATTTTGCTGTAATTATTTCTGAAATATACCACAACCTTCTTTACCAGTGTGTTAAATAACAGAACACAATCTTGAGGACTCAGGGCTAAGATCTAACTCTCCTTATATTTGTGTGCAGTTTAGGAGTCTTCTAAATATATTCCTCTGTGGTCACTCTGATGTGTTCAGGTATTCAGATGAAGTCAACACGAATAGCTGTCCTCCCTATATTAAAACAGACACATAGTTTGGGAAGCTGTGGTGTTGGCCCCTGGCATTAAACTCTCTTCTCAGTCACAACACTGAGTCTTCCCTTCCCCGGGAGGTTCCCTCCCTATTCTCAGGCAAAGGGTTTCTTTTGGCCTGCTTTGACTTAAGGAGGAAATATCCAGAAGTGACAGCATTGGGTACAAACTGAGAGTAAAGGAGCTTTAATGACATCCTTGGATTTGCTGTCACAAAGGGTCACATAGATCTTACAGTTTTTGTGGTTGCTTGGAGGGAATTGGGGTTAATCTAAGTAACTGATTAAGAGACTATTGGATAAATTGTTATTGAAAAACACATCCTTACTGAGCATCCATGAACTTTCAGCACATCATCGAAGTTGGAGGGTGTACTTTTAAATGTATGAGAAAAATAGATATCAGCAAGTCAAAGTTTATCGAGAAAGTGTCTCCCCACCAATGGTGCAATTCCAGTCCTTGGAAGTTTTATGGTTTATGTCTAGATGTCACCAGGAAGGCTGAAGTAGTCATAGTTGGGGTTTTGGAAAGGTGATGAGACCTTGAGAGTGTGAGAATCATCGGAGGGTGACTTGGCAGAAGGCATGGTCCGGTCGGAAGTGGGTCATGGCTGGGGTATGGGCTGGAAGGTTTATCTCTCCCCTCCCTTCACTCTGCTCTCTGACTCCCCTTGCTATACCCTAGCAGCTTTCTGCTCTTGTCCCTCTGCCATGGTGTCCCGCCTTGGAACTGTGGACAGACACCTGGGCAAACTGGGAGCCTAATAAACCTTCCTGCTTTAACATGCAGGTGTCTGATATTGCATCTCAGCAATGAGAAAATTAACCATAACAAAACCTATTACTATATTGAAACACACTTTGCATATACTATATGTAGAAATGCATATGCACATGAAATATAGTTAAATATGTGATAATGTGATTGGGGTAGATAAATACAATTTAGAAATTCCTGTTCTATTTATTTGTTGTTTGCATTAAATTAGAACGGCAGTAAATTCTAATGTGATTCCACCCTTGAAATGTTAAATTATAGAACAAGTTGCTATATATCTCTGATTGGTTGAGCTAATGGAAGCTAATACAAGACTTTTGACTGTAGTTATAATGAAAAAAATGCAATTATCTTTAAAGCAAGTTTTATAATAGATTTCTGAATTCAAGCACTATTTACCTTTTATTCTTGACCACATACTATAATTGATCAAATGCATATAAATGCAAAAACCGTGAATGTTTATAGTGTATACAATCCTTAGTTCTAGTTATTCATCAAAAGCAAAAAGTGTGTCAGATATTGACAGTAGAATCTTTTTTCTATTTTAAAAATTAAAAAACCTGACAAAACAATGAAGACAAAATCAAAACAGCACAAAAACATCAAAAATGATACATGACCTCAAGACAAAATGATAGAAATTTACAATAGTTGCAGCTGTGCGCCTGTAATCCCAGCACTCAGGAGGCTGAGGCAGGAGGATCATTCAAGTTTGAGACAAGCTTGGCCTACAAAGTGAGCTCAAACCCAACCTGAACTGCATAGAGAGACCCTGCCTCAAAAGGACAAAAAAAAAAATACAACGGCTGCTAAATTACATACTGTAGAATCTTTTAAATTCTCCCAAAGAATTTAACATCTCCCAAAGATGTTGTCTGCAGAACTGTTTTAGACATTTTAAATTTTTATCCAAATTATACTGATAACATTGGCTTTCAAGCTAGATTATACGTGTGTAACTAAGAACTACAATGGAAACCATCCAGGTACAAAGACTTAAAAAAAGTTTCAAATTGGGATTTTGTGCTTTTTAAAAGAGGATATTTGTGCTTTCTAAGAGGAGATTTCAGGAAGTTCTATTTTTAGTTAGCATGTTGACATATTTTCAGAATCTAAGTATTTGATATGAAATACATAGACTTTGCCCTTGAGACGTCAGTTTTCTCTTAAAATAGACAAGAAGAAGAGGAGGAACCTGAGGAGGAAGAGGAAAAAGAAAAGGAGGAAGAGGAAGGAGAAGAGGAAGAGGAAGGAGAGAGGAAGAGGAAGGAGAAGAGAAAGGAGGGGGACGAAGAGGTGGAAGGGGAGGAGGAGCAGAAGGAAGACGAGCAGTGGAGGGGAGAGGAAAGAAGGTCAGAAGGAACTAACCGGAGAATGTAGGGAGAACATAGCAAAACAGGAGCTGAATAAAGTATTTTCAATATTAAAACTTATTTAAGATTTTTCTATCTAACACACATGTATGGAAATCTTTAGGATCCACCTGAACAACCTCAGAGATGTAATAATTTTTAATCTATGTTTCAGACATTCCCAGATAATGAAACTGATTTCAATTCGGGTATGGAATTTGACTTTTCCTCTACTTGATGTTTTTCTCCAATTCTTCTGCTTACTTTCTCTTGTACATGGTAAATTAACCTTAAAAAATCACTATTTAATCATATCAGCCTTGGTTATTATTCACCAACACATACTGTTTAAAAATCTTGTCTCCATAAAGGACCTTGGTAGTGAGAGATAAAGTACTACTGTCACTTTTTAACAGCTGATGTTGGTGTGTAGCACTGAGAGCTTGCTGAATATAAACAAGAAAAATGATCTGGTGTACAAACCACATGCTGTTTATATGGCTGTATAGACTGGTGATGACAAGCAGTAATTTCAAAGCTAGTGCGTAAGGTCTCATGTAATTTACTGTGAAAAATAATGATATATCGTGAGCACATCATTTAAACCACGACTGAATAAAAGGAAGTTACTGTGAACTTTTCAGGTGGAATCTCATAAAGTATTGTTAGTGTAATAATAGCAAGGCGATTACTTTGAACTGTAATTACAGGAGAGGATATGAAAGTCTTTGTAATAACAGCCCACTATTATTGATTTTTTTAGCAGAAAGTATCCATATAAGCAATGCGATGGTGACTGTTAGAATAGGTAATGTCTATGACTGTTTTCTAAATAGGGCTGATTAATTAATAAAGTTATAGGTTGAATTATTTCTTCTTTTTGGAGATTGAGAATGTATGAAATAAAGCACAAAGTTTCCATGAAAATGTCAGTACCACCTAAGTATATTTATTATAGAGAGCTGACATAGTAAGAAGATCTGTTCTTTCCAACACATATTTGATTCTCTCTGGTACCTGGGTAATGGTACCCTCAAATATTTTCCAGAGTATGCATTCATTCTTCATTACTTTATTACATCTACAAATATTTATCCGATATCTGTCATGTGCACTTTTCTAGATGGCAACTATATAATAACGAACAAGTCAGTGTTCTTATTCTCATTAAACAATAAACAATCAGAACATACAATATATTCAGATAATATTAACTGCTATGAAGAAAATATAAGATAATAATGCAGAGATGTTTAAGACATATGGAAGGAGAAAATATTAGCTATGTGTATCAGAAGGAAATCATCAGAACTGATATGCAAATGATGGGCAGGAGACAGCTGTAGACACCTGCAAAGAGGAGAATTCCAGGCCTAGAGATCAGCAAATACAAGTGGATGAGGTAGAAACTAACATAACATGTTTGAGGAAAAGAAGAAACAAAATTATACACAGAAAAAAAAGGGGAAATGGCAAAACATAATTCAGGAAGGAGTGGCAAGGATCTCTCCAGGGTCATGTAGAGTCTTGTAGATAACAAGATGTTTTGATTTTTCTTCTAAACAGATCGAGGAGTCATTTGTAGATTTTATGGCAGGAAAAATCATCTGTATAGTTAGAATATTTTAGTTAAAATTTTCTACCAAGACACATCAGAAAAAATATAAATAACAGAGGAGTAAGGCAGTGATATAGCTTTTATTGTATGCATGTAGATACGAACTCCAGTAGGGTACCCGGGAGAGGCACCCCAAGAGTAATCAGCACAAGCTGGAGACAGTCGCAAATATACTATACTTCTAAAACCACATTATCTCCTCATGCAAAGAAAGATTCAATATTTGTTTTGTTATCACCTTAATATTTTCCCACATTGTTCGAACTTTTTAATTTAAACTCTAAACCTGAAAGCTATACGTCTGTTTTCCGAGAGCTCCTGACATATTGAGCTTTCTCAGATAACATATTAACATAACTTGGCCAGTAACTCCTTTTCAAATTATATTACTACAGACTAAATAGCACTGATATGAATGTTTACAGCTTCATAAAATCAACTGTGTCATGTACAGTGGAAGCTATGGCTGCCTGCATATTGTAATATTATTGCATTACAGGAATGTAATTGATTTGCTTAAAATGTTGCAACAATAAACCATTTCTCAGAAAAGATTTCTGCTTCACCAAGAGCACACCAAAGTCAATATAGAAAGACAATTCAAAGAAATTAAATTTTGACCTGTTTTGCAAAATAAGTTGGTCATGTTACATGTGGGTAGATTAGACAATGTAAGTGATTCAATATAGTGAAACCATTATAAACCATTTCTATTCTGTTTCACTTCTATTTTTATAATTAAAATTAGAGAATAAAAAATGTTCATTATAGATATATAAAAATCTTTTGTAGGAACATAGCACAAGTGCATGAAGAGTTATTATAGATCTTACTTTGATATTCAAAAGTATTTAATGATATTCCTATTGCTGCAAACTAAAATTACAATTTCCCTCCCTTTTAACATATTTGAAAAGTTTGTCTTTATGCCACTGATTTTATCCTTAGCCACCACCAAGATAGTATGCTGGCTAAAGATGAACTAGTTTATTCATAGTGTCTTAAATACCTATTTTTCATATCAGCATATAGTTTAAGAAAATTCAATTAATTGTATTGCTAAAATCTGAATTTCCACCAGTCTAAACAAATGATCATATTGGGCCAAATATGTTCACTGGAAGAAAGCTAGCCCCTTTAATAAATGGTGCTGGGAAAACTGGCTTTCCACCTGCTGAAGACTAAAACTAGACCCATGTCTATCACCATGCACTAAAGTCAAAATGGATCAAAGATCTAAATATTAAAAAAGAAACACTAAATCTACAGGAAGAAAAAGTAGGTAAAAATCTTGAAGAATAGGGGTAGGCAGAGAACCAAACTGCATGGGAAATAGAAGAGTCAATAAGTGGGATCCATCTTATTGAAAAATTTTTGCACATCAAAAGAAATCATCAATAGAATAAAAAGAAAACCCACGAATTGTGAAGAAAGTTTAACCACCTGCCCCTCAGACAAAAGACTTCTATCTAGAACATGTGAAGAATTAAAAAAAATCAGGCCCCCAAAATTCAAAGATCCAATCCAAAGATGGGCATGTGAGATGAATACACACTTTTCACATGAAGAAATACTAATGGAGAATAAATATATGAAAAAACGTTCTACATCATTAGTCATTCGAGAAATGCAAATTAAAACAACACTGAAATTTCATCTCAACCCAGAAAGAATGGCTATCATTAAGAAATCAACCCATAACAAATGCTAGAGAGGCTGTGGGGAGAAAGGAACCCTATTGCACTGTTGGTGGGAGTGTATTGGTGAAGCCACTGCAGAAAACAGTGGGGAGATGCCTCACAAAAGTCGGATTAGAAGTCCCCCTTAACCTGGTTATTCCTTTTCTGGGTATTTTCCCAGAAGAATTAAAACCATCATACCACAGCAATATATGTTCACTCATGTGTATAGCAGCACAATTTGTCACAGCAAAATCTTGTTTTTTTCTTTTTTTTTTTTTTCTTTTTGAGGCAGGGTCTCATTGTGCAGTTCAAGCTGGCCTTGAACTGTCTTTGTAGCTCAGGCTGGTCTCAAAGTCTCAACAATCCACCCACCTCAGCCTCTGGAGTGCTGGGATTATACGGGTGCACCACCACTCCCAGCTTGTCATAGCTAAATCTTGGAAACAACTCAAATGTCGATCAACTGAGGAATGGATAAAAAAGATGTAGTATTTTTATACAATGGAGTGTTAGTCAGCTATAAAAAAGATAACCTCGAGGCTTTGATAGGTAAATGGATGCAACTAGAGACATACTCATAAGTGAAATAAATTAGACCCATATGTGTAAACTTTGTATTGTCTCCCCAGTGTAAGAACCTCTAAGAGTAAATAAAACCCAAAATGTATAATAGATAAGAGAAAGAAATTGCTCAAAGGAAGGAACAACTGGAATGGGGGAAAGAAGAAAAAGAAGGAAGGCAAAATTATGTATATATATATAGAAGGATAGTTGGGATAACTGTACTGCTGATGTGTGATGGCTTATTGAAAGGAACAGTTAAAGATTAATTTTTTTATTTAAAATTTCTTTTATTTTGACCAATTTTGCAGGCTTATATCTGGTAATCTGAGCAACTGATTTGAAGACAACAATACACAGTATAACAACTATTGGTGAATTCCTACCATCTTGTCTAGTGAAACTCTGTATCATCTCTAATTTTTTTGAATTATTACTTTTTTATTCTCTAATGGTTTGAACAAACTTGCATGCTTACATCTGGTAATCTGAGCAACTTTGTTAGAGGTAACATTGTGTAACATAACAAGCACTGTTAACTCCTATCGGTTTGGTTTGAAACCCTGTATAATTTTTAGTGTTTTTGCATTATTTTGTTTTTCTGATGTGGGTATTTTGCTATTGTTCTGTTTTCTACTGTTCTTTTTAAAATAAAAAATTATCACATTAGTATCATTGGTTTCACATTTAAATATGAGCATTAGTTAAAAAATCAAATAGAATCTGAAGAGTTCACTATGTATCCATGAGATGATTCATTTTCTCAGGTGCTTTTTGGGCTTCTTCCTGCTAGTCTAGATAAAATTGCATGATTCCATAAATAATCTACACTACTCTGAAACACAGTTAATCAAGTCATATTGGTCAATGATACATATAACTGATAAAACATCTATTTATAAGGCCAAGGAAATAAAAGCTATCTATATGATTTAAAAGATACATTTTCATTGCCACATTGAAGTTAGAACTAAGTGATTATAACAATTCACTTTAATTCATTTTCCTTATTTCCTAGCATGAATGGAATTAATCTTTTAGTGAATATCAAAGCAAAGTAAAGCAACGTTATCTTCTGAGACAAAGTATGAGTTCTTCATACGCAAGGATGAATATGTCTCTTTACTGTCAATAGGGCACTGAATCAATTGGGCATGTTACTGTTATGGATTCCATACAGAAGAATATGCTGCCTTGCGTTGGATCTGTCGTAGCTAATGACATACAATTTTAGATTTAGAAATGATTGGGAGACAAACTTATAAATGTGTAATGAAAATGCACTATAAAGGGATGATATACATAGAGATCACATATGTAAAGTTCACCTTGCTAACTCAGGGCCTGATTTAATTGAAAGTGAAATAAACTCACATCAAAATCTGACAGTCATTTATAAGACTGCAAAACAAAATATAAGAACTAAAGGTTGATCATAACTGCCTAATGCTTTCCTTAAACACAAAGCCTAGATTAAGAAGTTCAATAGTAGAGTTATTTGGACAGTGTTGATAATTCATCAGTGTATGAAAATAGTTCACTAATTAATGAGTATACGTACAGAACATATTTTTATAGAGCAAAAAGCAAGCAAAAGCCTTCTCCACATTCTTTTTTCTTATAATTATATGTAATAATATTCCAACTGTTTACATCTTCTTATAAGAACTAAATGCTGAAAGGAAGCAATCTCTATTTAGGCATGCAGGTGCATCTATGTAAGTATACATTTATATATTTACTTGGTAAGCCAATCACGGGTAAATGCTATTTACAATCTTCCTAAAGTGAATAAACTCAGCCCCGCAAATGAGATTTTCTCTTATCTGAAATTCCAAATTTTAAACAACCAAATATCAGAATCTCCTACTAAAATGAGGCAACCATTAACTGATATTCTCACAAATGGCTACTACTGCATGGTTGTTTTAACCACTTCAAATCTCTTCTGCTCATTCTGGGGTCCATGTGGACTATTATACTATTTCTCACCGTTGCCAGGTCCGATCTTAATTGCCTATGAACCTCCGTTGTCATCTCATTTGTGACTGCTAGTGATACCCTGATTTTCATTTGAAGTTTGCGAAATGAACAGGCCTACTGTTAGTTTTCCACCCTGGTTTACGTGTTAAGATCTTCCAATGTATGAAAATATTTTGCTTTATCATTAAATTTTCTCATCTGATACATATCAGATGAAAACACAAACCAGAAAGGTTTAATCATTTAATAAGTCAGTGTTTATTTCCCTTCTTTCTTTGTCCTTGTGCACACCAATATCTAAGTGACAGACAGTGGAAAGAAGAGAGGAAATAAGGGAGTGAGGGAGAGAGAAAGGGAGAGAGAGAAAGGGATCACAACTTCCCTAGTTTCTGAAAGGACTTTGCAGGAGTAGTTTTTAATAACTACACCGAATGCAGGAAGCACATTTATTTTAGCCATATTATCATGGATCTGTCCAGTGAAAGTTCAGATTAGCAATAAATATTAACTCAAGACTATGACGTAAAAAATGTAATTGTGCTCATTTATGGTGGCTCTTATCTACATTCACAATTATATTAAAGAATATGTTAATTCTACATAGGCTCCTTTTTCATGGGAGAAATCATATCATATTTGTCTTGTGTATTCAAATACAAAAATATTTCACAAGCCTTTGACAGTTCAGTTTTTACTCAAAAGACCTGCTCCAAAATTAATCCAGTGGAAGAAGAATTGGGAGCTATACCTCACCCACTCTTGTTACGTGCATTTTAATTCCAAACACTTTCTTAGACTACCCAGATGATCACTTGTGAGTCTAAATAAGCTACTGTCCTTCCAATTTAACACACATAGGACAAGGAAACAGATTTCTGTAAGTATAAAGAAGTTTCCGTCAAGGTCTCATTTGTACTTTTGCTGTGTACTTCGTACTAGAATTATACACTGAGAGAAGGCGCTTTTTACTGGTAATTGGCAGTTGCCCAGGGGCTGCAAACTAAACACAGGGGGAGGAATGCTGGGCTGCATCTTAATTCCCTTTAGATTCCAAGTGGGGCATTTTCCTTCTGGTCCTAAACCCAGCACCCTTCAGGGCGGGGTACTGAAAGTGAGAATGTGTGATTCCCTTATGCAGAAATTCTCCTTTGTGGGATTTTTTTTTTTCCCCAGTTCCTTTTCTCTCCTGTGAACACCCACAGTTTGACTTTAGTTTCTAAAATTGATTTCTAGCATTATGATTTTCCTTTTAAAGGCCTCAGTTATTTTTAACTTTTATAAGACCATCGATTCCTAGGCAAGCTCTCTAACAGGGCTATGTGTTTTCCTATCATTTTTCCTAGTCCATCTCCTAATAATTTTCTGAGTGTTCTATTTTCTTTTCTTAGTGTCTGCTGGTAATATTAAAAATACACAGGCTTCACTGAAGAGACCTCTCTGCGACCTGCAGTCCTTCCTCAACTGGGTCTGTGTTTTTCTAATATGTTGCTTCTGCAAGCAATCTATTTTCACAGTAGTAATTGAATTCTTCCTTTTCAACTCTTTATGCACATTAAATCTAGCAGCACTTACTATCAATAAACTTTGCAGTATGGTATTAGTTAGTGGTTAAAATAAAAGTTGCCACAGAGAAAAATAATGAGACAATACCGACACTGGTACTGTAACGTAAACATGTTAGAACTTGGGGAGATAAGATTCCAGATTCCCCCTGTGAATCCTGCCTACTCAAGGGATCTGGCATTTCTAGGATTTCTGAACTGAAATGGTAGTGAAGAAGATTTATGTCAACTGGACTGTGTGGTAAGATTAAGTCTTCCTCAACACTTTAGTGAAAAAGTAGGGCAAATTAACTGAAAGCAAAATGAAAGGATCTCTCCTGGCAAAAGACTCTTCCCTAGTTAAAAAAAAAAAAAGGTTTGGTACTTTTACACATACACACACACACACACACACACACACACAAATCTTCGTATGGCACACAGGAGCAATTTTATAAATTACTTTCTTGAAACTCTTAATGATGCCCCTGTGGTCTAAAATGGTTAATGAAACTCCAGTAGTATCCACTTCATCACTCCTTCAAAACCCACTTGGATAATTCTTCAGAAACTTCCTTTACACGTAAAACAATTTGGGCAGTTCTGAAACCTGCTCCTCCATCTGTAATCATTCGTTACTTTACCGACATTGACAACTGCACAGCTGAAGTTCCTATTTCTTATAGAAGCTTATGCACAAGTACGAGTCAAAATCTCAAGAGAAAACAACACCTAAAAAATAGAACCATGGAAATAAATGCAAGGTTGTTTAAAATTCAGTGTAAGTGTAATAACGTGCCTTTACCAAAAGTAAATGTTAAATACAAAATGCATGGTATTATGCTACTTTTTATCTCTAGGGACAACATGCTACATCTTTAAATTTAAACATCATTCTTTAAAATAGGGGAAAGTGCTTCATGAACAACTAGTATAATTGCATTAAGTCATTTTAAGGGTTTGATTATTCATGGAAAAACATGAAGGTTGATCTCCATTTTCCTACATTTTTAATGTACTGGTGAGAGTTCTAAAATGTGTGAAATAGCTCCAAATTGAATGAATAGTCCCAAAGCCTCATTTACAATCCCAATGAAAAATGTGAGGAAATATTAACTAAAAGTTTGTGTCTTTTGGCTTTATTTGGTACTACCATACTTTTTTTTTTTTTTTAAATTGAATCAGGTAGCTTTTCTACTGCTGGTCTGTGTCTATTAAATGGAACCATTTGTATTTCTTGAAAGCAATACATACTTGTATAGTAGAATTCCCAAAAGAAGTTATGTGATTACTGTATCTAAACTAATATTGAATTAGTAACTGGGGAAGAATAGTGATGAACTAAGGTTAGACAGCCGTGTGGCAGAAATAGAGACAATGAAAGTTACTAATAACATAAGACATTGTTTGAAGAAATGCATAGGGGCTCACATTTGCCACTCAGTTACATCCTAGCATGATTTTTCAAAGCAAATTTCTGCAAACGCTGCTTAGAAGTCGAGAAGCTAATTTTGAGCATCTTTTAGTATGAGCATTTAGGGATTTATTTGGCTAAAACTATAACAAAATTAATTGTAGTTTTAAGAGATAAAATGAAGGAAACGTGACACTAAAATATTTTTCTTATGCCACGAAGAAGGAAAACTCTAAGTAAATTATGAAACCTGACATTTAATTAGAATCAATGAAAATGCACAGTTAAAGTATTTGTGCCAGCAAGAATCCAGGAAATTAAACTGTCAAGGGAATATATATTTTTGAAATAAAAAGCCTGTCACCAATTCTCTTCATTCTCAGCCCCATAATGTATAGTTGAGAAGTTGGAAAATTGAAAAAATAGGAAAAAGAAGAAAAGCCCTTGTTTTAAAGGAAATGAATAAATGATCGTCCCAAACGTAAGACTCATAAGGTGAAATAAGGTGCATTCCTTTTTGTTTATACTATTGTTTTATTCGAGAAACATGGAAGATTAACTTCTTTGTGTTCACTATATTCATTGGATTTAATGTGACTTACCAAAATAGTAGAAGTACATTCAGGTGAAATTTAACAAGTGAAAATGCATAAATTCAGAAAAAAATTATTAAAACTGGATAATTTTATAAAAGATTTTTATGGATGTTAGATCAATAAAACAGCAGAATGTAGCATCATGTTTTTTTAAGCTTATGCAAATAACTGATACTATAGTGCTCGATAACACAGGGAAAGAAAATGGAATAAATAACTAGATTTCATTAAAGTTTGCTAATTTCCTTTAGATGAAATATGAATCAAGATTTAAGAAAAAACCAACTAGGCCTATTAAAAAATTGTTTTACAATTTAAAGAAATTAGACAATCAACATGGTTTTGAAGCTAAATTTTACAAAAAATCAAATTTAGGTAAATTGTTTAAGGTATGAATATCTGCTTCTTTGACTATAAAGTATAGAATCTATATATTGAATTTCTATATGCTTACAGATTTCATTGAATGACCAAATTCCATTCCCATGACTAGGTCCTTAAATGAATTGGTTGCTAAAGGAAAAGTGGTACATATATAATATCTACAATTGTGTACAATACCTACTATAATTGCACATCTACATTATTCAGAACAATGAAACAATTAAAAAAAAGCCCCCACTTGATGACTGTTTTATTTGCACATCTCCTATGTGCAGTACCACAATGTATAACATAATTTATATTGTAAAATTTCTTATGTTACTCACAATGGAACTTACTTACAACAGAAATTTATAATAGTACCATACTTCACAGCGCAATCAGCAAAACTGACAGTTCTGTACAAAAAAGGTGTGCTTTACAAAATTAATTGAAGCTCTATAAACAAGATGTGCAGAATTGTACAAAAAAAAGACAGATATTAAGTTTGAGAGGTGCATCATAAGTCCAAACAGTCGTTAAACAGGTAGTTAATTAAATGTGGAATATCTGTATCTCACAAGATTTGGCTGAATCTTAAATCAGATTGTATAGTCAAGTTGTTTGCCAGAAATATATGACATTTCACATTTTCCATTCAATTTTGTTCTAGCATAGTCACAAGTATTTTAGAATTATCACATTACTTTGAATGTATGATGCTATTATTACCATTATAAGGAAGAATCGAGTTTAGAGAGAATGAGATGTTTTGTGATATATGAAAGAATTCCAACATTTCATTTATTCAGATCTGGAAAAATGCTTATATAAACTGAGATGTCAAGACCGATAGCATAAATATAGATCTTTTGAAACTCTGTAACAAATCCTTGTTAAATCCATCGCTAACAGTAACTCGTCAACAACAGACATTTACTCCTCCCCACAAAACCCTCTATGTCAGAATATTTCTATGAATTTTGTGTTTTATGTCCTGAAAATTACTTGCTGTGTATGTACTTCTGATTTTTCATTAATGTTTAATGCTGAAGTTCATGTGTAAATGTGTTTGTCTACTTGATACACATAAATACTCAGATCTGTAGGACTCTTTGATGAGGCTATGCAAAGAACCCATTGAACCACCAGTTACTTGATATTCTCAATAAGATTTCTTTAATCTGTAGTGCCTTTCAACTTCCAAACATTGTTTGATGTCTAACCACACAAAAATGAAAAGAAAGATATAATTATTTGCTATGTCTATTTATCTTCAATTACAATTATTTGAGATTTAGGTTAAAAATAAAAAATCCCTAACTAGTTTAGTAAATGACAAGGGCAGAATTGGGAAAATGTAAAACTTTTAAAGCTCTTCCTTGGAGTCAACACTAAAAAGCCTTTGTAGCATTTTGTTTTCAATTTTGAGCAGTTTTTATTCTACCAAATCATCACTCAATCTTCTTCCAACCTATTAAATTGAGTTATGAACATCAGACCATTCAAATTTTGAAAATATGTTTCATTTTAAACATAGAACACAAAGGCCAAATGATGGATCCATATCTACTCATAATCTTTTATTCATTACTCTTATAGATTAGAAAAAGAAGGCATCTTAGAATGAACATTTCCTGAGGCAATTATTCTGTAAATACAATTTACAGTATTGCTGGCACCAGAAACCATGTGTACATGTCAGGAAAGTGGTGCACAAAAACAGTGATCCTCCAGGAAATTGTCATCAAAGTTTTAGGACCCAGTATTAACCTGCAGTACATTGGGCTTTGGACCATAGTTTGCCAAACTCCAAATACATTATTATAAAAATTATACAAGGATCTCCACTAGTCAATGTGTGGTACTATGTCAAAAGCATCCTAAGAAAAAGATTAAAAGATGTTCTCAACAATCCCTACCTTCAGCAAGGATGCTGTAATACTCCTACTAATAATAATAATAATAATAGCAATAGAATAATAGTCATGTTTAATGTTGGTCTATGCTTAATAGACCATCAATGATTTACCACTTGTATTCTTACAGTTAATCATTATTTTATATGTGGAAAAATAGAGGTTAAGATCATTAAGGAATATGCCTCAAGTCATATAACTAATAAGTACTGTAACCCCGGGCCAGTAGTGGCAAACCTATGGCATGCAGGCCACAGCAGGCTGTCATCAAAAGCTCTGAAAGGTTCACTATCTCGGAACTAGGGGGAGAAAGAAATGCAAATCCTGCAGAAATTTAACACATGTTGGGAAGCACACAGATTTTTTTGGTATAAGAAACATAAAAAATGTCACACTCTGACATAAAATTAGTAAATTTCAAATATTGTCATGAGTAATAGACATATTTATAAAATATATTCAAGTGTTCATTCTAATTGAGATTTTAAAGGGAAATTTAAAACATCTGATATTTAGCAAAGTTTTGAATTTTCAAGATTGCAATTTCACTGATGGTTGAGTTAGTCAAGGGAAATTTTTTATAGATGCTATTAATTGGAAATGTAAAAAGCTAAAGATATCACTTTCAGATGTTCTTGTCCTTTCCAAAGGGCAACTCTGTTTTAAAATAGTGTTTGACATCTAATTTTATTGAACAGGAATTTGGAAATTCTAACATATGTAACAAAATTTGAGACAAAACATTATTATAGTAAAAAATGTGTTATTCATATTATAGGATCATTGAAAAATATTTTACCTGAATACCTTTTACTTTTCCACTTTCCTATAAAAATAGTCAATATTGCAAAATAAATTTTAAAAAGACGATCAGTGTCTTGATTACTTTTCCCTCATTGCTGAGACAAAATACCTGACACCCAGATTTAAGGAAGGAAAGATTTCTTTAGCTCACACTCTGTGGAGGTTGCCATCCATACTCACTTTGCTGGTTCCAAGGCAGAGCGGCACATGGCAGAGGGCAACAGTTTGTGACAGCAGAAGACAGCAAGAACAAAAAGAGCAAAAGGGAGGAGGAGCAGCAGCTAGACAAAGCTTCGTTCCCCCTCTTCCACTGTGTGCAGGCTACTAGCCCAAGGGTAGGTGTGGCCCTCACACACATAATCCCAGCATTGGCCCATGAATCAATTAAAAACTAGAAGCCTGCCCCATGACTGCATGAGGCTTTGAGGGGGCATCTAGACACAAACCATGACAATCCGAAAGAGGGAGCTAGATTTTGTGGAGACAAAAAGGGGATACAGGGATGAGGAGAGAGAGGAGGGAGGGGAGGATAGGGAAATAAAAGTTATCAGGATTCACTCTGTATATGCACCAGTAACCATGCCAAATATATTTATACATTGCAAACATTTACTGATACATTTTCTTTCAAAAAACTCTGTTCTCACAGATTAAGTTGCCAGTACTACATTTTGAAAAGCGATATTAAAAACACCATGTCAGAAGTGGTGAATACATTTTCTGTATTTTTATTGTCACAAAGAAATATCAAAGGAAGCTATATTAGTTGGCACAAAATGAAAATCTATGCAGGATATGCTATGTTAGCTGCTTGAAAACATTTTTAAAAAGACGATATCGCACTTACCTATTCTAAAGGAAAATCATTCAAGTCAAAGTCTTCCCCTTCAAATGAGTTTTTTGATTGCAAACATAAGAAATAAGTCTACTTAGTCTTTAAATACTAAGAAAGAAGTAAATAAATTGTGGGAGATTTCTTATAAT
The DNA here is from genome assembly GCF_000276665.1 of Chinchilla lanigera. NCBI lineage: Eukaryota > Metazoa > Chordata > Mammalia > Rodentia > Chinchillidae > Chinchilla > Chinchilla lanigera. Next base: position 8,212,385 of record NW_004955440.1, read on the forward strand.
ACAATGTCCATTTTTTTCCTACAGATATTTACTAGCTAGGATCTAGGAAGTTTGCAGTGCTCAGACAGAAGTATACTCATGGAAGTAGAGCTTGTCTGTCAGTCATCTTTGGTTGAGACAGAGATGCAAAGAGATTTATGTTTCAATTTTAAATGTGTATTGGAAGGAGAAGCCTGATGAATAAATCTGTTTGTGCCTGTCAGAAAAAATGACATTTGAGCTAAGTTTTGGATACAGTAATTTGGAAAGACTTGTTAAAACTAAACTATTCACCTTCACCACATACTATGTCTATCAGGTTCATAAAATTTTTATTATTGGTGAAAATAGCATTGTCAAATTTCACACTTTTTGTCTACTTTGGATATGTACATTCACACATCCAGATTGTATACAATCCTGATAGTTCCATTTTAATTCTCAGTCTTGACCATTCAATAATACACATGTCATGACTATTAGAATTCAAACAAAATCATATTATTCCTTGCAATCTCCAATGTGAAGTAATACTGGAGTACCTCTGTGGTCAAAATGAATAAATATGTCATATTATTTTCCCAAATGCTATCTAACATAACATATACATAAACACTTAGACATGGTCAAAGGTAGGTTCCCTGCATGTTCCGTATTTATTTTTAAAAATATGTTTTAAACAATTTCACAGACATTCTCCTCTGAGGACATTTTTAAGTCTATAAACAGCTATATACATTATATCTGCCACAAGAAAAAGTCTCCCTGGAAATATTCTGGAAGTTATAGCAAGCAACAAGGCATGTTTCATAGAGTCTCACATTTTTGGCATTGACTTGACCCTAAATATTTAATCATACATTATTCTACTTAAGGCCGTATGATTCAACATTCTCTTTGTTGGATGATACAAAAATTGATAATAAGGGCAGACAAGAATAATAGAATTTACAATCAGGTGAACATATTATTACACCTCTGTATGTTTGAGCAAGTTACTTAATGTTTCTCAATCTGGTACTTTTTGTGTAAAATGCATGTAACAATAGATGTGTAACAGTATATATGTATAACATATAACAATATCTTTTGACATTGTTTTCAAAATTAAATGCAGTAATACTACTCAAAGTGTTAAGGTAGATTCTGGCATATTTTGGCATTTGATTTTTTTGTGTGAACTATCCTTTCCTATCATAATTTTGTATTTGAAAGGAATATAGCAGTTGTCTACTGAAAGCATTTATCAATTTTTAACCAAATAATTTTTGCTAAATTTACATGACTTTCATTTTCTATATATAATGTTTAAGCAAAGGAATATCTGAATGATTATACCTATTTTTATAATAATAGACTTCTACTGTATACTTGCAATACAGGAACTTGTATGCTTCGATTTTTTTCACCACGTTTTTCCTAAGTAAAAATACATTGCACAAGCTTAGACCCTACAAATACAGCAATATAATTTAGAACATAATACTACTAACCATACAAAATTTTAGTTCTAAACTTTATAGTACTAAAATAGAAATAGGAGTGAATTCAAAGGAGGCAGAACATTTTCAAGTTCTGTTCTCTTTCTCTCTCTGTAGGGCAGAAGAGTATAGAACGGTCTGTTTAAATTTCCTTCCTGTTAATTGAGTTAGCACAGCCCTGTTAAATTAGTTTCACTCCTACCAGTGCCTCTTTCCAGGCTGCCTAAAAACAAGTGCTTACGTCGGATAGGTTAACAGTTCCAGTTTACTATTTACGGATTGCAAAGATGTAGCATTCGTACGCGATGAAAGATTTCCAAGATGCTTCATGAAGTGAAAAGGCAAAGTATAGAGCAATAGGTCCATTTGTTATCCTTTGAGTAAAAACTATATTCATTAGCTATCTAGGTACTGTCTACCTTGGTAAGGAATTATAAGAAATTGTTAAAATTATTTTTCCCCCGGGGTAATTTGTAGAGAACCTTAATTTTTACTCAACAATTATCTGATCTCATATGACACCATGTGAATGAATCTCTTTCTTTAAAAAGCTTCCTTTTAAACGAGCAAAACAAGGATAGGTTTTATGAAGAACAAGAAGAAGCATGGCTTTCTAGGAGCATGGGGATGAGGGCAGTCCACTGGGCAAGCTCTCACAGGATGGGGGTCCATGAGTGAAAACATAGGCTTCTCCCAAGGAGACTCCTCCCTCCCTCCACCCCCCAAGTCACTTTTCATTACAGCAAAAGGGGATGAATTGAAAGATGTCAGGAGTTAGTAGATTTTTGGAGCTTATGGAACTTCTGTAAAAACCTCTATTGGAGTCATGTCTGAACGAAAGCATTGCTAACATTTATAATGTTGCCTCACTTTTTCATTAATTCTCATGAAATACTGCCAGAACAATGGTTTAAAATTCCCAGATAGTGGCAAATCTAGAGGTTCCTAATTGACATGTGAAATTGGTTTGGTCATCTCATTATGATTTCAGTTACAAAGGCTATAATTAAAGTTTTCAATTTCAAAGTATTTCTTGTTTTCAAGTTTATCAGTCATGTAAAAAAAAAAAAAAAAAAAACAGTGCCACATATTTCAGTCTTTTCACACAGCTCAACGCCAAAATCATATTTTTATCCTACACTATTTTCTATAGTCAACATTTTTTTCTTTGTAGTGCTGAAGATTCAATCCAAAGATTTGCAATACCAGGCAAGTGCTCTACAAAGATGTTGTACTACCAGTCCTATAAAAATTTACTGATGAATAATGACTAATATTTCCTGTTTAGTCCTATGTTAAGTATTTCTTCCTCTAACTTTGTCACAATTATGTGAAGTAGATATTAACATGCTATTTTTATAAGTAAAGAAGAAAAATGATCAGAGATCAAGTAACTTGGCAAAATTCACCCAACTAGTAAGAAGCTGATTTGTAATAAAAACAAAGTTATGGGCTGGTGACCATGGGCTGTACAAGACCCTGAGATTGATCTGCAGTGCTGTCCCTCAAAAAGTAACCAGTTATGACCTTAAACATCAGAGTGAGCTACCTGTGTCAACCACAATAATTAGAAGGTCTTGCAAAGGCAATCCTTTTATATTTCATTCTTTCATAGTTATTTATGGTCAGACAAATCTCCTCTATCTTCATATTAGGGTCTCTTGTTTCTAAGCACCTTTACATTTTTGTCTTTGCTTTCTTTTCCTTTCTTTTTTTTCTTCTTCTGCTGAGACAGGGTCTCTCTATGTACTCCAGGTTGTCCTTGAACTCACTAAGCCCAGGCTGGCCTGGAAGTCTTGGTGATCCTCCTGCCTCAGCCTCACAAATGTTGGGTTTACTGTCATGCACCACTACTAATGACTCTTTTCTATAAAATTTATCAATTATATCTCTTTCTCTATACACTTTGGACCCAGGATTAGTGTGGTAGGCAAAATAATGGCTTTCTATAGATGTCCAAGCCTTAGTGCCAGGAACCTGTGGTTGGGTTACCTTATGTGGCAGCAGGGACTTTACAAATGTAAGTCGGGTTAAGAACCACGAGATGAGGAGATTATTCTGGATTATCCAGAGGGCTCATGAATCCTTGAAGGTCGATAACCTTTTACAGATGTGGTCATCATGAGACACAAAAACAGATTAATAGAGAGATACAACATCGAGGGCTTAGGAGACGAAGGAAAAGAGCTGTGTGTAAAGGAATTACCGCAGCCTCAAAATAATTTAAAGAAGCAAGGAAAGAAATTCTGTCCTGTGTCTTCTAAACAAGAACACATGTCTGCTGACACCTTGATTTCAGCCTAGTAAGACAGATGCTGAACTTCTGACTTAACACAACTCTAGAATAGCATGTAAGGAACGTTTAAGCTGCTCAGTTGATGGTAATTTGTAATGAAGGCCAAAGAATACAGTTCATCTACAAGTGTATTCATCCTAGTGATGCCCCACCGAGCCCACCATCCCAGCTCCCAGCACCGGGAAATCTTGTTATGTGCTACTGAGCCAGAATCTGCCAAACTTCACACTTGCTATTATGGCCATGGGAGTGTCCTCAAATGTTTGGTCATTTACAGCTGAACCCACTCTGATTGAAATCACATACTGAGTGAACCTAACCTCAAAAACTTGTAGAGAGCACAATAATATCATTCCACAGAGTCTCAATTCATGATCAAATAGTTAGAGTAACTATTTGCTCATGATTACAAAGCTAAGCTGCAGGGTCTCAAACTTAAGCCCTGGTCAACTTATAAAAGATCCTAAGCATAGTGCTTCACCTCAGGGGAAAAAGAAATTGTTTTTAAACCCCACCCTCTCTAGCTGTATAGTGGATTCTGTTTTATTCTCTTATTTCCTCCACTACTTTATCATTCTATTAACCTCTCTCCTTTGCCTAACACTTGTATTCATTGCTATGAAATCAGAACCATTCAGCCAACTTAAACATGTACTGAATAACTACTATATGCAAAGGATGATACATCATTTGCTCACAGTGGGGGAAAATGCACACCCCTTTCCTCAGCTGAGCTCTCTTCACTTCAAACTTGGGTCAGGTCTCAAGCAATGAATTCAGAGACTGCTCCTCAGTCTTTAACCTCTTTGAACCCTGTATAGTATCTGACACTCTTGACATCCACACTACTTGGAAGCTACCTCTTCCATTACCTGAATCACCACTGTTCTCTTCTGATTCACTTCTTCAAGTGTTCTCGGTTTCTTTCACTGACTTTCCTCTCCTGTTTGTATTAAATCCAGGCACAATCTCAAGATTGTGTTGCAGGCATTTTTCTTCTTTACACAAAATACTTTATTGATGTCCAGCATTCCAATATCTCTTATTTCCTATGATGACCAAATAGAAATCCTCAGCTCTGGCATTTTCTGTTGTCTAAGCTTGGATTTCCTGCACTCTCCTAGGTACTCTTGTGGCTGTTCTTCAGGTATCAAAATCTAATAAAGCACATATGAAACTGCAGTCTCTATTGCTCAACCTGAGTCCTTATCCAGTGTTTATGAAGAGCATCTTACAGCACGGGCCAGGTTTTTTCACAGGTATTTTAAGTGCGATTCTCTCCTTAAATGTATGAGTGGTTTCACCTCTCTAATGTCTCAGAAATCAGTATAATCTTTACTTCCTTACTTTTGATGCCTTAGGTTTGTCTTTCAATTTCCATTTTTAGAAACTTCTGCAGGTGCTGGGTAACTGGCCTCTGAATTTGCTTCAGTTCGTTCTTTCCACATTTCAGGCAAAGGTAGTCTCTTAAAACATTTTTCTGTACATCTTTTTCCAGCACAAAACCCTTTGAAGATCCTTATTACCAAAAAATAATGTCCATATTCCTTAGCCTAGCATATAATTCCTTTAATAATATAACCTGCTAAGAAATATCCCCCCCAAGGTCTCATATGTTAGTAAGATGACTGGATCCCTGGGGAACTATATGGCTTAGTGGATTCAGTAGTTGAATGAATGGTTAGAAGTGGGAGGGCTGGTTGGAACTGGGTCACTGGGGGGAAAACTAGAATACATTCTTGTCTCAAGTTCCACACTGCATGATATGAGCCACATTATTCTACCTGGCCCTTTCACTGTGCAGTGTTTTTTTTGGAGCTGGCTGAACATAGCTTGAACCCATTGAAGCTGTAAGTCAAAATAAAGTTCTTCATGTTATGGATGTTAGGATTTTGTAGCAGTGATGATACAGCTCACTAAGATTTTGGAGAGGGGCTGTTGCTATGATTATACCTCTTCATGTGGTACAGAAACTTTTGGAAATGGTTTGCTTGAGGACGTTGGAAAAATTTGGAAAAGTCAGACTAGAAAAGTTCTAGAATGCTGTAAGTAGTTCTTAACATACCATATTGAACAGAGCTCAGAGGACAAGAATGCTGATAATAATGTAAATATCAAGGGCCATCTCAGGAAATTTCATATCAGAAAAAGCACTTGATTGACAGTTGGATGTGTGTGTTATGCTTGGGCAAACAATTTATCTACATTTTGTCCATGCCCTGAGACTTGACTGGTAACTGAGATTAAGGACAGCAGACTAATTAACCTTGTAGAGGAAATTTTAAGGCTGCCCAGTATTTGGCTTATGGCATGGGTCCTACTTGAATGAATGGCAGAGTGACTGACTTTTCGAAAAGTATGAAGTTTAACCAGAAAGGAAGCTCAGGGGAAGTTAAAACAAAGAGGATCATGATTGCCGAAAGTATTGGCATTAAAAATAAGCCAAATACCTTGTACAAGGCTGAGAAGAAAGAGTTCTTTAGGCCGTCTCACAAATCACCAGGACTCCACTCTTCACAGGCACAAGGATACAAAGGAAAGCCTGAGAGCCAAGCAGAACTGTGTGACTATGCCACAGTCCGTGCCAGGTGCCTCTGGGAGAATGATGCATAAAGATATGAGACCGAAAGCAAAGTTGGACTTATGACGCTAGCAAGTTGGCTATGACAGGAATATAGATCATCTACTGAGGAAAGCTGTGTGTAGCAGGCAGAGCCAGCCTGAGAGAGAAGCCACATAAACTGCAATTGGCAATGATATATTAGCAGGGGTCACCAAGCCCTTTGTAGCACGTATCTTACCAATATCTATCCTGGGTAATAGGCAGCTACAGGATTAAATGTTTCCTTAGCTGGGTTGTGATGTTGCTTTGTTTTTATTCCTGTCTATAACCCTTTTTCTCCCTTGTGGAATCAAAAATGTTTACCCTGGGCCAATGTATGTTGGCAGTGTTTAACTTTGCCTTTTATTTTTTATAGGAGTTCACAACCAAAAGATTGCCTTGTGTCTCAGAAGAGACTCAGGACTTAAGACTTTTCGGTAATGCTGGAACTGTTAAGACTTTAGCAATTCTGAGAGGATCTAAATCCTTTGTGTATGAGATAGACATGAGACTTCCAGCAGTCAAGTGAGAAATGTTATGATTTAGCTCTAAAATGTTCCCCTGACACCTCGCATCTTTGGAAGTTTATTAAATTATAGGGGCACTTATCAGTAGATCTATCTACTGATGAGTTCTGTGGCTGTATGTGCTGATGTGGGGTGTGAGTTTGTTGGAGGTGAATCACTGAGATCATGATCTGGAAGGGTGTATTTCTGTCCCAGTTTTTTCCTTCTCTCGCTGCTTCCTGCCCACCACAGTGTGTGTGACCTTTCTCCATCTGGATTTTCCATCATGAGGTTCTTCCACTGGAGCTAGTTAACCATGGACTGAATTCACCAAAGTTGTACATCCAAATAAACTTCTTCTTTAATTTGTGGATGTTGGACATTTTATTACAGTGATGGAAAAGCCAACTACTACAGTGCCCAAGGTATAATTGTTGCTATAGCTCTGAGCTGTTCCCCTTTCATCAGCACACTTTTCATTCCATTGATTAAACACTAGTTAAAATGTTTCATGTACAACGGTTTCTCATGACTCTACATTCATTAATGCCATCTGTTCAGCTGTATTTGCCTTTACTCTCTTACTCTACTCTCTCTATACTTTTGCTTTTATGATAGTCCCAATGGTTTCTTCTTTCTAAATTCTTCATTGATCTCTTCATACATTATTTCCTTAATTTAGAAGTAATTGCAAAAATGTAAGGTATTTCCTCCCTTCAAGAAGCTCATTGTCTAGCAGAAATGTAGGAAAGACATATAACAGCATATTCTAACACAAAATACCCTTTCTAAATTCAGGTGGTACTAAGAACTGTGAGCACAAAGTAAGAAAGAAAGAACTCCAGCTCTGTTACTCACAAGCGTGCCAGAAACTTGAAGGGAAGCACAAAGAAGCCTTTAAAGAAAAGTTCATATTTCCTTTATGTGGTGAATGAACACAAAAGAGCAAAAAGGTTTCAGAGTCACCGCAAGAAGACCTATGTATGAAACCCAGCTGTGGCACTTCATAGCTGTGCAGCTTCCACCCAGTTATTTTCCTTTTCCTAAACCCAATTTCCTTATCTATAAATTAAAGAAAATAATATGCAAGAATAAGAGAGGTGAGACACTAGTGTGACTGAGTGATTGTGTCAAGAGTATGTTCAGCCACGTTGACCAAGAAGTCAATGACGTGTGAACTTAGTGAAAGCTGGGAAGCTCGGTGGACTCTGGCTCAACTCTGTCAGGGTGAGTACAGAAATGAACTTGCCTGTGATGGAGGTTCTTGGAAGAGAGTAGGAAGCATCACCGAGATGAATACAAGTGGGGAATATTAATTCTCTGTTGCTGACACAGGGTGTACTTTAAATGTCAACGCCATGTTCCTTGGAAATCACTTGGGTTACTATTTAAATAAGTCAGTTTCTTATCGTACTGCTGAAGTCTGTCATTGTTATAATTTTGTAACCATAAACATTGTTAATTTAAAATTAAGCGGGTGGATAAAAAGGAGGGAAGTATGTTCCAAGCAGCATATACAAAGGCACTTAGGTGTAATGGTGAATTAAATGTGGATTAGATAGGGTCATGCTTTGGAGCCATTTATCTTGCTTCAGAAATGCTTACTTGGTTTCTAGCTACCCAAAAGACATGCTGACCTTTGAGGTTTTTGTCTCTTGTTCATTGTTAACTGTTCTGCTGAGATAACAAATTCAGTGAAAACTTTCAGCACAATATTTCCAATAAGAATCTTTGACCTTGGGTAGGATTTCTTTGGTACATGATTCCGGGCTTGTTCTGCCTGATTGTTAATCCATATTACTGTGCTGACATAGTGCCTCACTTTGTTTAGCTACCAGCATTGTGCTTGTGTCAGATGGATGTACACTTAAAAACTGGTTGATGACATCGTGTAGCTCATGTAAGAAATGAGTCTATGTTGATGTGGTTGCACATGGCAACAAATAACTAATATTTTCTGATTGGAAGCACTAAGATTTTAGAAATCACTACCAGAATTTAAAATAACAGGAAAAAAATTGAAAAAAGAGATATTTGCTTCTTTTTAAAGTAGTACTGGGTTAAAAAAAAAAAAAAGACAGCATGCAATAGCGAAGACATATACACATAAAGTATACCAGTAGGTCATGACTTATTGTGGTGATGTATTTTCAAATTGAGGGCTCAAGAAAGATGTAATAACACATATTAAACTGAGGTATGTATTTTTTCAAGTCACTTGCTCCATTTAGCGGAAGAATTATAGCACAGTTCTTAAAAGTAAAGTTGGGAGTTAGACAACAAAGATTCAGATCTTGATTCTATTATTGAATATAAAATGTTGGGTACCTAATCTTGGTATCTACATCCTCAAGTGGAAATAATAATAATGTCAATCTTATGAGGGTGTTGTTAAGACAAAATGAGACATCCGACATAAGTTCCTTAAAACAGATCCTGTCACAAATTAAGGTCTCATTAAATAATGCAAAGTAGAATGAGATCACATTAGCCTTAAATAGCTAACAGAAGACGGTGATTATCATTGATAAATTTACTTTGGAGAAATTCCCTAGAGAGTAAGTTTCTTTCAGCTACAGAAGACTCATATCCTCATAAGCCAATTCCAAGTTGTCTGAGTGGACATTGTTAAGATTAAGCGTTTCCTTGGGGCTGGGGATTTAGCTCAGCGGCAAAAGCGCCTGCCTGGCAAGCGCAAGGTCGTGAGTTCGGTTCCTGGTACCGGAGAAAAACAAAACAAAAAAAAAGATTAAGCGTTTCCAGTGCCTTTATGTGAAGCACTGTTTTCAACAAAACCTTGATTCTGTCTTGATAAGGATATTGCAGCTAGGGTTCTACCATGTGGCAGACAAAGCTACAAAGCATTCTCTAAATTCTAATTGTTTCCCTCTTATTGGGGAATTGTTTCCCCCTTTATTATTTTCTATTTTAAAATCTAATTGAGGGCCCGGGGATTTAGCTCAGCGGCAAAAGCGCCTGCCTGGCAAGCGCAAGGTCGTGAGTTCGGTTCCTGGTACCAGAGAAAAACCAAAAAAAAAAAAAAAATCTAATTGAGCACTGTGGAAAACAGAAAAAAATAAATTTTTGGCACCATGCAAGCTATTTTCAACAATCACATTGGTTTTCAACTTAGATGTTCTCAACTCCAAATATATGTTTTTATTAAAAAAAGTGTTTATAAGGAGCTGGGGATTTAGCTCAGGGGCATAACACCTGCCTGGCAAGCACGAGGTCGTGAGTTCAATTCCCAGTACCAGAAAAACACCAAAACCAAAAAACAAAACAAAACAAAAAGTTATGTATAAGTATGTGACTCAAATGTTAAAATAATTCAAGAGTTTACTTTTACATATTTAATGTACAGCTATTTTTCCCACTACATTTAGAAATGTATCATTTTCTTTCTTCTTTCATTTACAGTTTCAATATTAGAAGAGCAACTTCCCCAGGGTCTTCTCTTTTCTTATGCAATTTAACTGTGTTGGTTTCCTTTAATCTTATAGGTAGCCTAGTAAATAGCATCAGAACACTTCAAAGGAGAGAGGATGCCATCATTTGTTTAAATAAAAACAAGTTTCTTTGTATTGTGTATAAATTTCTTCCAAAAGGAGAAATTTGCTTAGAATCTACAGAACACAATCTTTATGCATGTGTTTTGTCCCTGACAAACTTTATATTTTGTTTTGCATTCGCTTTCATTAAAACTTCACCTTCATCCTTGACTCAAGTTCTTCATCAGCTCATCTCTGAGAACTTTAGTCACAGGTTAATTTATTAGTTTTATTTTATCTATGTCTTACAACTTTTTTCAGTAACTGTGTGTTTCTTTTTATAAATGATAAGAAAGAGGAAAACGATTTTTTAATGTGTATTTTTTACTTTTTCTGAGGTATTATGTAGAAGCAACACTTTCATATTTTGCCTCATAGAATTCGATCTTCTACAGACTTTTTAATACTTCCTATTTTACAGTATGTTGAACTATATTATTTGTAAACAAACTTTAACTTCCTTACTAGAAATCAAATGTAAATTTATTTTGGAATTTCTCATGAAATCTTACAGGCAATTTTTCTCCAATATTACTATAAAGTAGTCCTAACAGTAACCCTAACCTACTATTAGATTTAATGTCTTAGTGCTATCCAGAGGTTTCCAATTATCCTTCAATATTTTTGAATATTCCTCCAGCTCTATAGACAGCTACATTAGAAATCTGTAGACAGTGAGAAAGGGACTGAACCACTGATGGAGTCAGTACACAAGATGAGGAAAAACAGACGTTGTGCCTGCAGGCAAATCTGAGGTAGGGCCACATCTCAAGGTGGAGACCAACACCAGGCTGCAAGCCTCCCTACAGATAAAAGTGCAATTTGAGTGTATATTGTCATTAGCATCCTGGAGCTAGACAGGCATCAGACACATAGGCGGTGACCAGACACCTGGCCCCTCCTGCCATGTCTTCCCAGGAATGCCTTTGCTCTTTCTACAATTAAAAGTCACAGATAAGCTCCAGTTAATGATTCCTGACGTAGCTCTGCTTTGCGCCTTGCTTCCCTATTGGGATCAGTATGAGTTAATTAGCTGTTCTTGTCATCATATGGGTTACCTGTATTTGACCTATGTCGTAACCATATTGTGATTTTTGCTATATAAAATTACCTTAGAGAGAGAAGCTTTATAGAAACCCACTTGCAGGACCCCTCCTGTCTCGGAGGAGCTTTCTCTCAGTAAAACCTTTTTACTTTTAACCACTGTGGTCCTCGAAATGTGTTCTTCAGAACTCAGGGAACACAAACTTGGCACGTCTGATATCTAACAGGTGGTGGTTATTTTCTCCCATCGTACAACCTCTCTGTCTCCCTAGTTTTTGACTTTCAAACAAGAATCCCATCTAGTTTTTCTAGATTGCTTTCTAATGACTTTTTCCAAGCCTATTCTTCTTTTTCTTTTTTTAAAAAAATGATCTATGTTTGCAATATAAAATATTTAGTTTCCCTATGTGGAGTCAGTACATGTACAACACACGGCTTAATTTTTTTCTCTCAACCCCTTTCTGTCCGTTTCTACCCCTTCCCTCCATCTCTTGATCTTCTTCTCATTGGAGAAAGATTTATCTCCCTACTTCCCATGATCTTTTACTTTGCTCGCTATTTACAATTTGGGTTGCTCATACTATGTAAGAGAAATCACATGGTATTTAAACATGTATGTCTCATTTATTTCACTGAACATTAAGGTCTCTGGGTATATCCGTTTTCCTACTAATGACTCAGGTTTCCATATGTAATTGCAACAATCATTCCTAGCATCAACATACCAGTGCACATGCCTCCTCCTCTCCTTTACCTACCACCTATGTCTCCTTTATTCTTTCAAATTCCAGAACAAGTCCTAACACACTTTTCCTGCTCAAACTGCTTTGAAATGATGATCTGTTGGATGCCCTGCTTTACTACTTTATTTTTTAAGTATTGGGGGAAAGCATTTTTTCTGGGAGAAACCATTTCACTTAAAGAAAACATTTTTACAGGGTATTTTTAATGGGAGAAAATATTGTTCATGAATGTATAATCTGAGTAGATACAAGAGAGATATACTTCCTACTGATATGAAATTGGATGGCTAATTATCACCAAGAAGTATACTGCAAGATTTTTATAGTATTTTATAACTACTTTGGTAGAGATTGAAAATACAATATTATGGTTTGCAATCTTAATAATTACTGCAAAGTTGATATAAATATTAAATAGATCTCTATTGTTTCTTCAGAATAGGGCACTTTGACATCCTAGCTAATAATTAGTGGTGAGAAGTGAAATAAAAATAAATGTATAGACAATATGAATTTTGACAGTTTTTGGTTTGCTTGCCTTTCTTTTAAAATGTAATTCCCAACAGACTATGGTTACTCCCCCTTGATAAATAGATATATAAAAGGGGTGTCGTCAAATCCTCTATTTCCACAAACTTTCAAGAAATAATACTGTTATGTACCAGATCCAGTTTTTGATTATCCATTGCAGAAATCTATAAAAATAATGTAAAATGATACCAGAAATTGCACTTAACTAAATGAATAGGCTTCATTGACTTCTTCATTAAGACTTTTTAATCAAAAGCCCCTCCCAAGGGGCTGGGGATTTGGCTCAGCAGCAAAAAGCGCCTGCCTGGCAAAGCAAAAGGTCGTGAGTTCGGTTCCCGATACCGGAGAAAAACCAAAAAAAATAAAAAAATAAAAAAAAAAAGCCCCCCCAAAAAATCAACAAATATTTATTGGTTGGATAATTTTGAAAAAAGAAGAAAAGAGTAATTGTCTGTAATTCTTTTTCTGGAATATGTTCTAAGTTAAACTGAACCATGATTATACTTGGCTTTCCCATGTGCAAATATGTCCAAAGGGCACTTAATAGTTTCAAATCTCCTGCACTGTCCTGTTGACTACCCACAATTCTCTCTAAAAATGCCTACATGAAACTGACAATCTGGGGAAGGTACCAGTTATCTCATCTATGAATTAATGGGTGCTGATACTGTCATTTAATGAAAATGACAAATATACCATTAGCTGCTAAATATTCTTCAGTTTTGGATTGTGGAATTTAATTTGTGCACTTGTCAATAATTAACAAACACTTACAATTATTTGAAAGGTAGATTCCTTTACCCTTCATTATTTGACTGCATGCAGCAATCTAGCTGCCAATGTATTTTATAATAATTGAGAGTCTAATCGCAGTGTGATATTTAATACAAAAATCTCAGTTTTTTATATGAATATTAGTAATTCATTAGAAACCTATTATTTCAGGATAACTATGTTCTTGTCACTTGTTTCTTTCTGAGAAATGCAACATCATTGCTATCAAGGAAACTAGTTAGATAAGATCATTTTTATTCCTCAAACTGCACTAATTTTATTCCTCAACTGCGCTAATTTTATTCCTCAAACTGCTCTTAAATACTATATTGGTGTAGTGAAATTTATTGGGAAAAATGACAATTACTTCATTTCTACGTATTAAATTTTGCAGCTTAAGTTTTAGCAAACCAGCAACTCTGACTGACAGAATAATTCACTCTTATTTTGTAAATATCAGAAAAGGAATAATTTTCTGTCAACCTACTAGTCTTTACTTAAAACACTTCATAGACTCCAAATTTAACTCTATGTAACAGTGAAATCACTATAAAAATGACCACAGAGACATTTGAATGTTATCTACTTGGGCTACGTTCAGCTATACAACTGCCTTCTGTGAGTTGCCTAGTGCCAGGTTACATAGCTCTGCTTTTGCACAACTAGTGTGAGGAGACCCACAATTCCATAATAAGGCTAATGCAGTAACTTTGACATGTTACTAGTTGTAGACATTTATATATTCCCTTTATGAAACAAATGTTCTTGAGAAAATCCAGCTGATCAAAATAGAATACACATCAGATTATAGGAAAATATTGTCCAGAATTTCTAATGGGTACTTAAACAATAGAAGAATGTTTTGAGAAAATATCAAGAAGGGCAGTTATTTAGAAACAATGCAGAAGCCTGTTCCCATGGTACAATAAAAAGAAAACTGACATATTAGAACATATGAAAGTACTTGGACCGTGTCACTCTGTCATGCTCATTTGGAGCAGAGTGTTATGTTTGAAGACCTATCTTTAGAAACAATTTCTTTTCAGAATCTGGATTAAGTTTCAGAGGCCACCTTTATGAAAGTGCAGCATTCTTGTTCGTGATTAGTAAATCTCCAGATGTGAAACAGGGCTACAGGAATGTGAATGGAACTAATGTGAGCTCTAGATACACAAAAAGTATGATCTGCCCTTACTTTGCATTGAGCCACGTCTCTCAGGCTGAATAAAGAAATAATAATAGTAACAGCAATATTCACTCAGAGCCATGGTGGTGAGAAGCAGCAGTCTAAAATAATGAAAAAGCTGTGCAAATCAGATGTTTGCAATAACACCAAAATAAAGCAAGTTAAGGTCTTCTTTGGCTGATGACTCACTGTGTTCCACAGCTAGTGGGAGGAGAGGCGAAAAACCAGTTTATTCTCCTCCCTTTCAGGCTCATTCCTACCATCCTATCACATTCTCAGAATTCAACCAGGAACTGTCAACTACGTCAGCCAATCACTATTTCCTGAGTACCTACTAAGTGATAAGAAATGTATTAGATTTAAAGTCTGACTGGGAAATAAAACATACACCACTCATATATTTGCGATCTTTCTAGTCTAATTCACATCCTCAAAATCTCTTGCTTCTTTGATAGAAATATTTATCTACGAAGCCAACACTATCCTTCTTGGTACTTCCAACCCCTACCTACCTTCTATGCAGCTGGATAAAATAACTTCTTGAAAACACAACAAAGCAAAACAAATTGTGTCACTTCTGTTATTGAAGAAGACGATTCCTAGGATAAAAGAAACTTCATTGTGATTTCAAGATTGTTTATAACCGGGCCACTGCTTAAGTTCCTGGTCTTATTTCTTCCTAAGATAACCTTCAGATGACAAATGCACTGAACTCCTTTTACTAGATGAACCCTCTGAAGACAGATGGTCTACTAGATGAACCCTCTGAAGACAGTCCATAACTGATGAACCCCAGCATAATTTCTACTGAAGACCACTTAGATGAGCTCTCTGGGGAAAAGTCACTGAGTGCTGCCCCTACACCAACTGTTCTTAGCAAGAAGTAGCTAGATTTGGTCTTCACTACTTGTCCCCTGCTTCTTGTGTACCTGTGTGTGTGTGTGTGGGGGGGTGGTTAGTGTAAAAATACTTAAGTTTGCTTATGAATAGACAGCTATCCAGAGAAAGGGCCTGAAACACAGATGGGTGATCAGCCATATTGATAAAAATTAAAATAATAATGGGTAATGAACTAGGACTTGGAACCAAGAATGAACTTCCTCAGGCAATATGTAGTACATCCCCTTCCTACAAAAGACAGTTGCAGCCCTTTCCTGAGTTTTGAGAAATTTAAAATGCAAAATTGCTGGTTTCTCTTTAAAGTTCCAGTTTCCTTTAAACTCTACATGCTGAGCGCCTGAGTGAGACAAGCTCAGTTCCACTTGGTGCAGCCGGTGGTCTCTAAACAACTGAGTGATTCCCATGCTCACTTAACAGTAAGAACCTCCATGGTGACCCCCTTGGAGCCTCCCTTGGAAATTCAGGAGATAGTTGTCTTCACCTTCCTCCAAAAAGCTCTCTCTTAACTTCCAAAAATACATAAAAACTAAATAAAAAAGTAGAATTTAGAATTATGGAACTCTATGTCATAATACCTTTTCTTTGTTCTTTATTATTTTTTGCTTATAATTCATTTGCTATTTCTTTTCATTTCCTACCTTTCTAATCTGGTTAAATTCTATTGATCCTTTTAGACTCAGTTCAAATGTCATAGTCCCTTCAAGTCTTTCCCCCAATCCCAGGGGAAGCTTAGTGTTGCCCTTCCTGAGTTTTCAAGAACACCAGGGGCCTTCAAGTGCAGTCATTTTAACATTTCATCTGGGAAATGTCTCTTTAAGTCTACAGTAGGTGTGCATTCTAAAATATCATACATCTAGTTATAGATTTGTCACACTACATTGCAACAATTTTTCATTTTAAAAATTAAAAAACTGACAAAACAACAATGAAGACAAAATCAAAACAACACAAAAACAGCAAAAAGGATACATTACCTCAAGACAAATTGATAGGGATTAACAATGGTTGCTATATTACATACTCTTATCTTCAATGAAGTTCCTCAGTCCATTAGACATAAGAAAATAAGATTGATCAAACAAGCAAAAACCGTAACAAGTACGAAAAATAAAAATAATTTAAAAAAACATTGGAAATGATGCGGATCTTCATTGTTTGATTAATCTTGCATACCTATATCTCGTTATATATGGAACCATTTTGAAGATGACATTGTGCACTATAACAGCCATTGTTAATATCCCATCACCATGTTTTGAAATTCTGTAACATTTTTATAGCTTTCTATGTTGTTTTCTTTATGTATTTGTTTTTGTTATGTTGTTTTACAAAATGAAAAAATAAAATTTATAGGTATGTATAAGAACAGCTGGAATAGGTATATTGCTGATGTCTGTAGTTTATTGAGAGGAACAGTCAATGCTTAAATTTTTCTTTTTCCCTAACCAATTTTACATGCCTGAAATTAGTAATTAGAATGACTGATCTGAAAACAATATGTAGTATAAGAACCATTGTTGAACTCCTACCATTTTGTATGACGAAGCTCTGCATAGTAACTATTTACATTTAGATGTCGCCAGTTTATGAAGATAGCTAAAGTAGATTTCCTAGCTTGTTCATATTTCTCTCAATGTGCCTAATACCCTACCTGCCAAACAGTAAGCACTTCTATGTTTACGAGGGCTGGGGGTGAGAAGTGGAACCTGGCTCTCTCTCTAGACTTAAACTACTTTAACTGTTCTTACCCAAGTATCAGAGTTACGTCTTATTTGTCAGGGTGTCTAATATTTATTATCTAAGAAGATGCGTAAACCAGTATACTTAAATGTAATTTATTCACAAGAGTTTGAAAATGGATATAGAAAAACATACAAGATCTGTTAACTGTACAACAAAATTACAGATCTTCACATAAAAAAGGCACCAATAGTATATATGTATTTGCCTAGAACACTTCTGGAAAGATAAGAAACTGTTAATAACTGCTATTTTCTTAAAGAGGGAAGTGGAGGATTGTGGAGTAAGATTTTAGCACTTATAGCATTCAGATATGAAAATAAAGGTATCACAAGAGTAACAAAATGGAGAAAACAGAAAGAACTTTGTGAGCTACATATGTGAAATTTCTCTAAAAAAGACGTTTTCCTATAACCTATAATCATTCTAAGTAGCACGTATGTATAAATATCTTATAAACAACTAGATTTATTTTAGTTTTAAGAATTACTATCCAGTAATATTCATTTGTTCCTCAAATATTAGTGGTCTACAGCAGCGCTAACAAACTGGGGTGCACAGATCACCAGCACCTGCGTTACTTCTATGCTGGTTAGAAATGTGAATTCTTGAGTCCTTTCTAAATTACTGAATCAGAGTTTGAGGGTGTGACCCAGAAATCTATGTTGTATTATCAAGCTCTGCAGCTGATTTAAATGGATACTTAAGTCTAAGTAGCACTGTTCATGAAAGCTTTATTCCTGAGAACTTTGCAACCTAACAGCACCATCTATTGGTAATGGATGGCCCAGAATGGAAACAGTCCCAAAGGAGAACAGGGTCAGACACGCAACCTCCCTACGAGGACTGGAAATAGAATGTCTGGTATAAAGACACACACATATACACACATTTATCATTCTGTCACAAAAGCATATAGATTATCTACATATAGATTATCAAACAATCTATATGTATGTGTGTGTGTTTGTGTGTGTGTAAACAAGTACAAATATCACTGCAATTATGTTTAAAAGTACCGGCAAGGAGCTAGTGCAGCACAGAATCTTTAGGTGATGCATCAATAAAAGGAAGTCAGTAAATTTGCAGATGTAGTGGTAAAATTTAAATCAAGTATTTTCATATAACTTAGCCACCACTATGCATCTAGGTAAAATCTATAATAATTTATAGTATCTACCCAATATTTCTGAGCACTTATTATGCTGTAAGTGCTATTTCTGAGGCTCTATCTCTGGATCCGTAGATACAAGAGAATCAGTTCAGGTCAAAGGACAGTGTAATACGCTTGTAGTAGTCATTCAGTCAAACTCTGTTTCAGTGCATGCATAAACATAGAAGTGTCATATACTTTGTTAAATTATTCATAAAGAGAAGGATTTTTTTAAAAAAATTCTTTCTGTCTAGGATTTCTGCCATCAAAAGAGTCAAACTTGTCATCATCTATATTATTTATGTATTTTGAAAAACTGCATGCACATTGGGTGAAATTTTGAATGACTGCTAAAATCTCTTATTAAAACTTCTTATCCATCTTTACAGTAAGCAAAGTTTATGAGGCTCCTGCTGACATGTAGTACACTTTATTTTATAGCGTATTCATATATCTATACAGATAGTCACAGTCTTTAAAGAGGCATTCAGCAATCCAAATCACAGGCACTTTCAGAGGCACTTTCTGAGCAAGAACACCAACATGCATTAAAGGCTAAACAAACCCATTTTAAATTCCTTCTTTCTGCAGTTCATTTAGGGTAGCCATTCTATTTTCTACTTGCTTCGCGGTCACTGCACACATTTTGGATTTTTTATGACCACATCCTTATCTAAACTAATGTTTATCATAATAATCATTATTGATAATAACTAACAGATCTGCATAATCTCAACGTTTTATATTCTCCATTAATATTAATTCTTGTGGTTCATTGGGGACTACTATGAACAGGCTTACGTGCTCACTGCCAGAATTACACTAGGTAGAAATGAACATGATCAGCTGTGCTTCCTTGTAAGATTGTGCAGGCAGTAAAGCAGTGACATTGAAATACTAGCCAGAAGCTACCCAAGATGAAGTAGAGAATGAGCTCATAGTAATGCCAGCTTGGCAAGGCTCTTTTGGGAAATCACTCACTTTCCAGGCAGAATTTAGAAACAGATCACCCACTGTTAGTGAAGTTTAATCACTGTCAATGCTCTGATTGTTGAGCTTTTTAAAAAAATAGGGAAATCCTCCAAAGGTGGTAATTTCTCCATCTGCAAGATACTACTGAATAAATCTTCATAGAGACCTGGTTATTTTTTCACAAATTTCAGACATTATTGAAAAGATTTGATTGAGGGGATTTGTTAACAGCTGTGTGTAATTATATGACACTCTCCCTTATTAGATGAAAATAGACCCATATCTATTTACTAAGTGAATATCAAATTCACAGAAAGCTTTCAGAGGTTACGAACATGAGATATAGAGAGACAAATGTGCGTTCTATGTCTTCAGTTCTGTATTCATGTGGATTTGTATGGGGAGACTCATTTCTATGCAAGAGTGTCACAAGTACTAAAGTGGTATAAGTAAGTACTCAATAGCATCAGTGTTTTATTGCTGAGAAACCTAAGGCTAAGAAAAGTTCGATGATTTGGCCCAGGTCCCACAGCAAGTAATCCAGAAGTGCTAGGCTCTGTATCTATTCAACTGACTCTAAAAAGAATGGTGAGTCTTTTCTATCCTACCGCACTGTTCTGGAAGTCAAGGTGCAAAAAAATAAAGAACAAACATTCAACAAGGAACAACAACACACGAGGAACAACAAAGGCAACAGCAACAACAACGGAACCCGATGCTGACACTACACTTTTGGGGAAAATATGGTGCGGGAAACTATTTGGAATGTGTTCTAGTTTACAAAGAAGGCTGGTTATGTGAAATTTAACATTACTATTGTTTTAATTATTAATACTCTAAACAATGACAGAGCACATGGTCATTAAAATATCTGAACAACCTTGAAGTCTATAAAATAAAATAACAACTCTGCTCTTACTCTTCTGACTCATCATTGAGAGAAAATCTTTAAAATCTTCTGCTCAGAGTTGAATAAAAATGTAACATTTAAAGGAAATACCATTTTATGTCCAGGATTTTTTTCCTAAACTATCATTTTCTTTCTCTATTTTTCTCCCAGTCCTTCTCCCAGAAAATTGCCTATAAATAATGTGCTTTCTTCTTGGCTACTTTATTCTCCAGGAATGTTACTCAACAAAATAGCAAAGGTAAATATAGTTAAAATAGAAGGATACCCATGGATAAAAGGGGATAATTGTATAAAATTTCAAATTAATTGATTTTATTAATATCTATGCAGTAAAAATTCTTTACTCTGTTCTCAGAATGTCTGACTTGCCTTAAAAAATGACAAAACAAAGAACAAGAAGTGTGCACAGATAGAAAAGTAATAAGTAACTAATTGTTTGGGGGATGGGCGTGGTGGTACACACCTATAATCCCAGTACTGGGGAGGCTGAGGCAGAAGGATCATTGCGAGTTTGAGACCAGCCTGGGCTACAAAATGAGCTCAAGCCCTGTCTGAACTGCATAGTGAAACCCTGTCTCAAAAGGACAAAAAAAATTAATTGGCTCACAGTCCACATCTAGAGAAATAATGCAAGAATGAAAATACAGCATTTTAGTAACGTGTGCTTTACTATACAAACAAACCAGGAGAAATTTAGGTGATTAAATTCAAGATTTTTTTGTAAAGTGTGTATGAATGACTGCAGAAACATATGGCATTTTACTGTCTTCTTGGCCTTTCAACATGGCAGCTGATCTAAATTCTCAGAATACGAGTAAAGACAATGTGCACAACCTGTACACCAGTTCATGAAAGGATCCTTGTTCGGCAGTTCCTCTCTCATTCATCCAAGGGCTAAAATGCAGACACGCCCAACCAACTCAAGTCCCTCAGAAACGGTGAGGGGTCAGAGGGAAGGGACCTGGGGTATACTGTGAAGTAAACTTAACTGTCGCCTGCAGGCAGCCTGCCCATGTTGGACTGCTTGTAAGAGAAAAATAAACTTTTATTTTGTTTCAGCCATTGAATGTTGGGATCATTTCATAACTGTAACTTCGTAGTACCACAGTTGATATGAGAATCGATCTCCACAAATGAGTTCCATAACCGGAGCCTAAGGTGAGCGACAGTGAAGGAGAAGCGAGATGGTGCTTACTCAGCATCACCATGACTGCTTCGAACTGGAATACACCTCCAGAAGATGCTCTTAGTTCGTGGCCTCCAATCTAAATAAACCACTAGTCTAAAATGTTTGCCATTTGGCAAATGTAACTCTAGGTTCAACAGTGATTTAGGATTTGTTGTTTATCCTGAGTTTACTGCTCTTTGGAATTGAAAAGATGAATTTTATAATCAGCTTTCTAGTTAAGTCCTTAGTCTTTGGAGTACTAGATGTGAAACTGTAGGTCACTAAGGAGAAACCTCACCTGAGGGTAGTAATTTATTTCTCCAGAAAGCTATATTCGGTGAGTCTACTTTAGGAAAGGTCACTTGAGGGCATCTTCTCAACATTGCACATCAGGCCTTATCAGAAAAAAAAAAAAACAATGAAGCAGATAATTAATTTTCCCTCAGCAAACTAAAAAAGCACAGCTACATCAGGCCTAAATATAGAAATTTGTAAATAAAGTATCATGATACTAGAAGATTAACTCAGAGCGTCTTCACCTCTCATATAAAGGAAAGTTCTGTCCATCCCCTTAACAAGGAGCTTCATAATGAAATAGTGAAGTAAGGCTACGAAAGTCCTATACGAGTGCACGTATTTGCAGTAAAAGTCAACTTTGAACTATCAAATTCAAGAAAATTTGTGGTATTATTTCAGGCTACAAGAGCCAAAATAAAACCATGGATACTAGTATAATATAAATAAGAAATAACTGGCTAAACTCAAAATTTGCCTTGGACTGAATGCATATATTAATGGATTCTGGCAATATCTATGCAGTATTTCAAAGATCTAAATAAGTAAAAAATAGATGCTTATCAGCATAATATCACAGTATCAGACATCAAAACACTCCTGAGTTCTTATATTTCTTAACAGAGATTTATAAATCTATTCATGGCCATAAGGAATAAAATATCAAGAACACATAAATAGAGGAACCTTATTTGTCCCAAGCTTACAGCTCTGAATAATTCTGTCAATATTCTTGCCAGTAATTTTAGCTCTAAATTTCGAATGATATCTAATACTGATCTTAAGGAAATTGGGGAAAAGCAATATTAATATTTTCCCTTAAATTTTGAATCATTTTGATGAGTTGTTTTGATAAATATTAATTTGTTATTAATGTTTGAACTTTGTTATTAACATTTGGACATTGATTAAGTGATAAATAGCCCTTATCATATTCCTTTCATTTCTCAAATTTAAAAGTTTTCTGGGGGCTGGGGATTTAGCTCAGCGGAACAGCACCTGCTTGGCAAGCACAAGGTCGTGAGTTCAATTCCTGGTAGAGGAAGAAAAACAGAAAAAAAAAAACCAAAGAAACAAAATTTTTTTGCTAGAAAATCATTAAATGCCTACTTCAATAGATAATAACTGTTCTATCAGCACACACTCTATGATGAATTTCTACAAGCAAGGCATGTCAATATTCTGTTATTTATCTTGGTGGTGAATAAGAATACTAACCACATGCTCATTATTAGAGTTGAGAAAACATATCCAAGCCAAAGGCAAATGATACTGGTAAATTGAGGTGTTACTATATGCCAGGCTACATTGTGTTCCCTCTTATTATCAGATCCCTCAAGAAGTGACATCACCTTGTCCAATTAGCTGTTTCACTGTTTTTCAAAGAGTATTTTCTTCTACTCAGAAGTCAGTATTAATTTGGGGAATAGGTATCTGTTGTTACAAGAAGTGCGTTAACCCCATGCCATAAAATACATTGTGTTCAAGTAAGAAAAAGATCACTGACAGCACAATACATTGAACATGGTATATTTATAGTAAACGGTAATTTTTAAAAATCATGGGAAATACAGTGTAACTGAAAATTGGAGCCCAATTACCCTAACCTAGCTTCTAAGAATTTAAAATGAATTAATTAATTTGAGAAAAAATCCCTATGTAATATTATACATAGTAATAATTATTGCACTGCCCCTGAAATTAAGACATAAATATCCAGAAAGTTCAAGGCAGAAACAAAATAGCTTAGTCCAAGTTTTTGTTTTACAGATAAGAATCTGAAAACACAGGCAATTGAAATGAATTCCTCATGGTCAAAATATTGAACTGTAAATATAACTTTGTATTCAGCCTAAATTCTCTCTACTCCATCACCTGGCTTCTTAACTCCTTTGGGCCATGGAATAAGTCTTTCAACATCTGAGATATGCAAAAGAGACAAAAAAGACGATTAAGAAAAATACCAGAAGCTGCACTATCTAAAATTATTCATGACAAACCAAATTAGCTACCTAAGTATTCCATCCACTTTCCATATTTAATGTATCTAACATTATAGTGCACTTATGTCAAGAGAACATTAACTTCATTCTTCTTTCCCCGAGGCAAAGTGCATAGGAAATAAACAAAGTGCACTGGGAAGAGGGTGTGATAGTTTTAAAAAGCAATCTTATCTCTGCATTGGTGCTTAAACAGCTAAGCCACTGGATTGCTTTTCCAATTTACTAGGCTTGTGAGTTTTCTACAATACTCATGCAGAACGTACATCCTGTGGACATTGCATTTTATTCAAATTCTCCAAAGGGAATTTATGTAATAATTCAACTGATCTTTTCTCTGGCTCCCATAGATGGCTTGGATCAGTGGATTACAGGGAATTTAGGCCAAACTCTAGATGAATGTCTGTTTATGTTTTAGCACATCCAAGACAGGGAATAAATGAGGAAGACTTTTGCAGCTGAAACAATGGATATGATTTTGATAAATTGTGAACATTAAAGAAAGTATACATTCTTTAAAAAATACAGTATCTTTTGGTTAGGAGTTTTTATAGAAAAGTCATGAAGTAGTTGAAAGTCAGGAGATTAAGTAATATTAAAGCATGATCAAATACGTTTACTATATTTAAATTAAGAGTCTGTGGATAGCATTAATAAATACAACCTATGCTTTCCCATTATCCTTAACTCTGGAATGGCAGAGAATTTATTGTAATGTTTTTTAGTTGTTTTTTGTTTTTTGTTTTTTTCTCCGGTACCAGGAACCGAACTCACGACCTTGCGCTTGCCAGGCAGACGCTTTTGCCGCTGAGCTAAATCCCCAGCCCCAAGTTGTAATGTTTTTTAAATGTAGAGATTTCTATTCCTTGTCAACCAACTTATTGATAATTTTGCTGCAGCTAAGTATATGGGATAAAGCTGCACATTTGCAATTCAAGTTGAATAATCAAACTACAAATTAACTGCTTTAAGTTGTGGGTTATGAGCAGGTTAGAAATACATTAATGACTATGAAGTTTTTGAAATGCAAACAACTATTTTTGAAAATCCTGTATGCCCTCCCAGACAATAAATGCTAAACATAGTTCACACTGAATGATATTATAGAATTTATTGCAAAGTAGATTTAAACTGCTACATGCCATCATGTTCTTGAAACAAAATTCCATATAATATAAAATATACTAGCGTTGAAATTACACGAACCTGAGCCAACTTCCATAAATCCAAAACATTTTCTCAAATAGATTAGCATTTATAGAGAAAGGCCTGAGTCTATTTTATCTCCATGTGTTGGTTTATCTGCGTTCAAAATTAATTTAAAAGTTTATGTAGCAAACTAGGACAGCTTGTGCCTCAGGACAGGAAGGCAGCAAAGATGTGAATCTTTACAGCCTAAATATCTTGCTTCTGCAAACATCCCTACTTATCACCCTTCTTCATTACCAACTTCACCTTTTCATAATGACCTGGCCATTTTTACTCCATGGAAAACACACACTATGTTCTTTCAGAAAATTAAATGTGTTTATTATTACATAGCCAGTCAAGGATTGAAATCACAGACTGTCTATTTTCTTCACTTTTCACAAATCTTCCTCTGTCCTTCTAATCTGTGAAGTAATATTGATCATATTTTAAATTATAATAACACCTTTCTTACATACTTTACATGCACTTCCCTTATCTAGAGTTTCAGGCAAAACTATAGGACAATTCTTGACAATCTATCATTGTATATTTTAATTGAAATAGCTTTTTATTATTTATGCACTGTTTCCAGAACACGAATAGAAAATAACTACCTTCCATGCTTTACTTCGAAATGCACTTCACAAACATTTAATACTACTACTTGGCTACTTCACAAGCAGGGTGATATGGGCTGGAGATGGAGCTGTATGTGTAAGTAAAATAAGCTTTCAATTGCCAGGACTTTACCATTTAATCAAGAATTTATGTCATACACAAAAGTACTTTTAACATTTGGTCAAAAGTGGTAAGATATCTGAAAGAGAAAAAAGCAGTATAAAGTGGAGATTGGTTCCATCTAAACTGGCTGGGACGATTCAGGAAAGGATTTGTGAACACCGTGTTCCATGGACCATGTCAGGGGTTAAGTGGCACCTCTCCCTTGAGAAACCTAGTACAATATTTGAGTCATTTAGAGAACGGTTTACGGAACTGACCCAAATACGCGTTTCTTTTTCTTCTCCAAAGCTCTCTCTTTTTTTAGAGAGACACACTCAGCTAAAACACTAGGTTAAGCTCATGGTTTTAGTGAACTCATGTTAATCTCCGCTACTAACCCTCAACTACAAGTTTGTGAATTTGTTTTGCACATTAATCTCTGAGCCTAATGCCTGTTTTTGCAGACCTGATACTGTCTCTAGTAATTTGTGCATAACTCCATATTTTGGACAAGACAGTTCAGATCTTAAAATATACATTAGGTCTTTATGAAAACCTGCAAGAACATTATAGGCAAAAGAAATTATGCCACCACTGGTATTGAGTTAATAAAATAAGAAGTGTTTAAAAGAAATTTTGCTATATTTAAATCTAGATATGACATTGCCAAGAGTGTATACCATAAAGAAAGTTGATTTCCAATATTCTATTTTCTTAAATTTAGAGAAAGGAGATTGAATTCTATTATGTAGATAACTGAGAAACATTTGGTACTTTTGAATCAGGAAACACCATCACTAGGAAGATGAAATAAGAGATATTTATCTGGAAGCATATTACACTATTGGAGAAATCATATAAAAATTCGAGTAAATAGGGAAGCCGTGATAATATGAGACAATATAGGTAATGATACTAGAAATGGAAATTAGGAAGGGATGAATAGAATTGAGACAGGATGTAAAAGACAGAACTCATGAATGAACAGAACTGAATATACTATGTGGATTGAATTTGAAGCAGGAATTGAGTCAGACAGTTAGAACCTTAAGAAAGCCAATGGCACTGATAGAACATGAATGGCAGACATGATCCAGAGGTTTTGATGGTTAGTTCTGCTCTGAGCAAGTTAGGATTGAGCAACGGCAATAGATACACAGATGGAGATGTCCCGTCTTTCCATGGGGAATGCTGGTCTAGGTTTAGAGGAAGAAATAAGCAGTTAGGCTTTTGAAATGGGAGTTATGGATACACTGCCAAAGAAAAGGCTGTAGAGAGAAAACAGGAATGAGAAAGAATTCTAGACACCATCTAACTTTAAGAAAATGACATGAACAAAATGAAAGCCAGAGCAGTGTGAGTGTGTGCAACAGAACTGTCAGTGAGGAAAGGACAGAGGAAGGGAATGCTTGACATGGGAAACTGTGGAAGGATTCCGGGGTAAAAAGTATGAAAAGCTATGCAAAGCCGTGTAGTTTATACAGAATAAACTAAGTACAGAAAAGTACTTAAATTTGAAGACTTAACTCAAATAAATGAGCAATGAGTGAAACAAAATGAAGCAAAAACTCATTGCCATAATTTGCAGAATTCAAAAAATGAGAGAAAATTTTCACATACAGACATGGACAACCGAGTGAAGACATGAGTTGAAAGATGAGGGAATTTAGTACAGTAACAGTTCCTGATGATGGTTCTAGTAGATACTAACCCCAAAATGCCTAATGCATAAAGGAATAATAAGAAATACATGCCCTAAGGCAATAAAAAGGAAACCTTGGAGTTACATGATGGTTAAGTGATTACATATGAAAAAGAAACTGATGTCTCTCTCTGAACTTGAAGGAAAAAGAAAAGGAAAAGAATGAGTCAAGATGTAGAGCCAGTGTTGCTTAGAGAATAGTCAAATTGAAGGATTTTATTTATAATACCTTTGTTCTCAAATAAATAATAAGTAACAACGATAATTCAATGTGAACACAGAGGGATTAAAAGTAGTAATGGAGCATAGAGTAGAAATTGTCTGGATTTGAATCAAGGTTGCAGTCACTTCTCTGGGAGAATCTTTTTTTTTTTTTTTTTCCAGTACCAAGAATTGAACCCACAACCTTGTGCTTTCCAGGCAGGCACTGTGCCACTGAGCTAAATCCCCAGCCCCTCTGGGAGAATCTTGAGGCTACTTAATGATCATTTTATTTATGTTAATACTCATCTCATAGTTCCAGTGGTCTGGATAGGTATATAGGTATTAAAGTGGTATTTAGAACATATTTGCAAGGAAGGTAGGGTATCTGCACAGGAAGCTGATAACGGCAGGTGTCAGGTAAGTGAATAAAAGACACAGTATAAACTAAGGGACATATGGAGAGTTTCCTCAGGCAGAAAGTAGTGTGATAAATTATACTGTGGAAGAGATTTTAAAAGGAGCATGAGATTAACTTTGGAAAAAAATCTTGAACTGTGTAACAATGCCTTATATATGATTATGATTTTTAAAAGCAAAACCTATCAACAAAATAGAGTAATAGTGCTTCTAATCAAAGTAATGATAAACAAAGCAACATGAAAGATTAAGATCAACAAAATTCTCAATAAATGACTCATATATTCAATAAAGCAATGCCTTGTGAAATCCAAAAAAAAAAAAATTTACCGAGCAAAATGTTTGTCATCCTGAAGCTGCTACAGTTCGGGCTGTTGTCCAGGTTCCCCATCAGAGTGAGGAAATAATGAACTTTCACACCTGAAAACTAGGAATCTATTGAATTCTAGTGTTTCCAAATATGTCCAAGGCTGACTACTGTGATTTCAAGAATTCACTACTGCAAAATGAATGAGAATGTTTTAAAATGTTTCTCTGGTTTATCATCTTTGGATTGCTTATATCTATAGTGTATTCTACAGGACTTAGTTTATTTACCCCACCCCAGGAAATGCAATACAAATGAAATTAGAACACATTTTCCATTACATTTTTATTTTCTGTCCTCTGAACTGAATCCCCTAAGGAACTTAACGTTATGCGTAGAAAGGAGCAAAATGATGATCAATCAGGCTTTTAAGAGCTACAGAGAAAGCCTGCAATCCCTTTTTTCTTTCTATACCCAACATAAGAAAAATACAGCAGGTAATGATGTGGGATGCAATAAAGATTTTATTATCATTTTATTGGGATGAACATTCAATCTCACCCATATTTCTACCTATATAGTTCATTTATCCCAAACTTTTAGTAATAAAGTTAATGGCATTCCTTGCTTCTTAACACTCTAGCAATATTTTATACTTTATGCATACATGTATGTGAAGCAGCAAAATACATTAGTCCAAAAATAAACAGATTTGAGATTATACTCAGTTACATAATGATGCATTCATAGTTTTTCTGTTTATTATACTTAATCAGTAAGTGTTAACTAAATTCACTGTTGACTTTCATCTCAGTTCTTGTTTTTCTCTTTCCAGAAATACCAAATTTTTAAGGTCAGCCATAACTGAATATGTTACACAGTTTACTTAACACCATCTTTTTTTTCCAGCTCTCTGTCTGGCACTTTGTATTTCTTTATTTTGTCTAATTCACACAACATTTTTCAAGTCAGGAGTTACTTTTCTTATTTTATAGGAAGTTTATAACTCCAAGGAATGAACTTGCATGGATTTAAATTTAAATATTTTGGCAACTAATGTCCTACTATAAATATGCCAGACAGAAAAGGGGACTGAAGTATTTTAACACTTAGTATTCTTTGTGAACTACTATAACATATTTAGAAAAAGATCTATCAAAGCAAATTTTCTTTTCATCCTCATGGATTCTGGAGAAATATCAAAAACCACACAGCTTAGGAAAGTAAAGCTCTGTTCAAAGACAATCCTATCTCATCAGCATGAAGAAATAATTTTAAGTAAAAAACAAAACAAAAAATATAATTGCCATTTAGAGAAAAAATATCTAAAATCAAACAGGTTAAGGACATGAAGGAGGAACTGACATTATGCATTATAGTAAAATTGTAAGCATTCCTACAGCATGCAGAAATTAACAAGAATTGTAAAATTTTAAGCCTGGAAGTTCAAATTATGGAGATTTGAAATTATAGCTCTGTAATCAGTATAAGTGGTCCACACATATATTTATCATTGTTTAACAATCTTCATCCATATTTATATATGATCTTTCAATAGGATGAGTACTTACTTTCATGGAAAAAGTAACTCTTTTAGAAAATCCCCATCTTTCTTTGTTTTAATTTGCTCATTTAGAAAACAGAAACACTAGACTCCTGCCATCATTTAATAATTGCAGATTGAAATTTGTACTGATAAAAACATTTTGAAAGAAATCTACTAAATATGGGGATCATAGCACTGTATTATTAATAACTTAAGCTTGTTAAAGATTGTTTCAATCAACCTGGCCAGGCATAGGTAGCATTGTTAGGTGAATCATGGAATATTTTACAAATCAGAACAAAGTAATTTATTTTTACATAATTTGCAATATTAAAATTGTTAAATTTGTTATAAATGACATTTTTCAAAGCAAAAAGTTTATGGAGAAAGTTCCCTATTCCCTTGACTACCTACTATCACCAGAGTCCTAAGGAAGAGAATTTGTAGGAAGAATATGTTTCCACCTTCTTAAAGATGCATAAAGTAAGATAATTTTTTATTTAATTTTTATTTAATCTTTTATCTTATTTCTTACAGAAGAAATGCAATATTTTATTTAAAAATACTTAGGGAAGAAAACATTTCCAAAAAAATCTCCTTTAAAAGTAACCTTGGGGTAACAATTTTCATTTCCTTATTTTTAAAACAAAAGCAAGTAGAAATAAAAATACTCCCTACTGATAAATTGCCAAGACATCCAGTTACTATATTTCTACTTTCAGATTTCTAATTTTCTTTCAGTGTCCTAATGACTTCTTAAATCACTGAAACTAGAAGATGAATTTACAGATTTGAGCAAGTAAAAACATTCTGTAGAAAATGTTCAGTTTATCCCTCATTTTCGCACGTCAAACAATGGAAAATGAGAAATTAGAGAGTTGCTAACAGACATTAAGGAATGTTTCTAAATGCTTAGGATACTCTCCTAGGTGTGTTAGGTCTGTATGGTGTCTTGGTCTTTTAAAAATGGTTTTTGCACATCTTCCCTAAGAAAGAGGAATGACGTGGACTATTGAAAGCTTACCATGTTTAAAGTCTCTAGGTCAATTTAGAAATCAATTTCTCATTACGGGGCTGGCCTCGATTGAAATTGGAAGCTTTGCATGAGATAAAATGTTCTTTCTCCCTGTCTGTTGTCACTATGGCAGAAGTGATCAGAGGAAACCAGTGTGATTGTCTAACTTTGTGCCTGGTCCTGTTGGTCCAGGTGTTTACGACAGAAATGAACAAATATCTGCTATATGTTTAGTCATTATTCATACATAACAAATATTTACTGAAAGCATACCAAGGACCATGCTAGTCTTTAGAGGCACAAAGGCAAATATTTAACACATGCTTCCTGCTTGATGATCTTCTACTATGTTATCTATGAAAGGAAAAACGTAACAAAAAGGAAAGAAGCACTGACCGTAAGGACAAGATGAAGTGTGACCATCACAGGAGGAGGGGTTGATAGGAATATAACGTTGCCACGTTTATAGGGTTAAAATACTTTTATATATATATTTCCTTTTTTTTTTTTTTTTAATCTTTTTGAGACAGGGTTTCACTATGCAGTTCAGGCTGGCCTTAAACTCATTTTGTACCCTAGGCTGGCCTCGAATTCACACAGGTCCTCCTACCTCAGCCTCCTGAGTGCTGGGATTGCAGATGTGCACCACCACGCCTGGCCTTGTACATTTTAAGGGAGTTAAAATTACTTTGCAAAATAGATAACAGAGTGTTATACATATGACTGTGTAAATGGAAGACAAGAACTCAAAGAAGAAGTTTAAGCTTCCAAGTCTGTCTGAGCACCTGGATAAACAAAGGCAAAATAAGATGAAGTATTCAGTCAGTATAAGAAAGAAGTTAACGATGATAAAGAAGCTTCTTATCAATAAGACTCTGACTCACCTGAGAAATAGACTCGTAGAATGCCAGGAGTACAGCATTAAAACATTAGTTAAGGAATGAAACATTGGACTTGGCTAACATGAACTTTTGAATAACTTATCTGCATGTCTTTGTATCTAACCCATGCTAAAAATCAGGAAGACAAATATGTAAACACCTGCACAAAAATTCCTATAGGTACACTAGGAAAACTGGATAATAAGGAATGTATTTCCTCTACATTTTACTTTGTTTATTCAGTCAGTATCCAAACATGTATTTGGCCTCTATTTGGCACCAAACATACATTTGGTACTGTACTAACTGGCGGACCAAAAAGTAATCAAATATAAATTCTGACAACTCTCATCTCTTTGCAAGATCACTTGAAAACAATTTAGAAATGCTAATATCATGGAAGAGGTAAAGCTAAGTTGATAGAAAGTTTTACAAGGGGAAGATTATTTCTGGCTCTGTTAGGAGAGAGAATGGAAGATTCCACTGAAGGGCTGAGTTTTCAGCAGACTAAAAGGATAAGAAAAATGCTTCATCAGTAAAAAAGTGGTGAGGATTCCACTTGAAAAGAAGTATATAAATTATAATATACTAGAAAAACAAGAGTTATTAATTTCTGAAAGCCCAAAATCACCATATCAAGAAAAGATTATCTGTATCTGGAAAGGGGAGTGTAGATTATGGAGATAATTAGAGAAAAGAAGGTTGAAATTTTAGCTTCTATAATGTTCCAACTACATCATATTCAATGTAACAATATTCGATATCTCCTATAATGGAAGTCCGTTTTATGCAAAATTAAAATACTACTTAAGAACAAGTTGGACTAGCACTCTTTTTCTAATATTGAAGATAATTGCACTGATTGAAAACCCAGAGCATTTTTTAAGTTGACTGGCTGGAAAATGTCAAAAAACAAGTGTTAACTAGTCTGACTTGGACTGATTTCCTCTCCCCTGATGGTTTCAATTTTTCTAATTTTTCAATGAAGCCTACTTTGAAGGGCATGGGACAGCAAGGTACATGCTAGAATATAAATGAGATAAATTGAGAGCACAAATTTTTCAAATTAATTTTTCACATATGTTCTCACAGATGGTATTTTAAAATATTTTAATAATTTTTTTTTTAAAAAACTTCACTCTGGCAATTTGACTATGAAACAGACATTTACTCTCAGTCATTCAAAGGTAGTGTTTTGAGTGCAAATTGAAGTTCTTTTATTCTGTTACCACAAGTAAAATACCTCCCACCTCCAATCCCATGTGCAGATATGCGTGTGTGTGTAAAATCACATACATACATGGTGTCAAGTGTGAGATCAAATGAGCAGATATTTATGAATCATTACCAGAACTGTGAGACAAATCTTTGGTGTTTTTTTTAAAGTACCATGTTTAGTTGCAATGACAGAACAAATGTTTTCTATATCTCAGTGTACTCAAAGATGCATTGAACTTCTTAATGTAGAACTTGCTAATTCATCTACTATCTGTATGGAAAGAACCTTAGGTAATGAAGAATAGTGAGTCATTGAATTTGAGAAAGTAAAACTTTGAAAGCATCTAGTTCAATGTTTTATTAACTGTGATATGTAAAATAATTTAAAATTTTAAAAAGTTTCAGGTAATTATACATTTTCAAAAGTGTATTAAAAATGATCTCAGCACATTAAAATTTGGATGCAATTTTTGTTATAATTTTGAATAAACTGAATTGAAATATTTCAAAATTCTATTGTGCCAGTAGTATGCATAAGTATGCATAATCACACTATCATATAGACTAAACCTTGAGAAACATTGACTGTTTATATATGGACACTGGAACCCAAATAAATATGACATACAGCAGGGCATGGTGGTGCACTCCTGGGATCCCAACACTCAGGAGGCTGAGGCAGGAGGATCACCACAAATTTGAAGGAAACCTGGGCTACATAGTGAGTTCAGTGCTAGCTTGGACTACATAGCAAGACTCTATTTAAAAAAAATATATACAACACATTTGGTTTGAAGCAATAATAATCATTTGTTCAAATAACATTTTTTCTTAGAGATGCTCCTTGTTTTCAATGGGGTTATATTTTAATTAAACCATCCTAAATTGAAAATACATTTAATAACTCTAACAAACATCCTAACTAGTAATGATGTACCCTAGAGTAACTGCTGTTTATCTTTGTGATGGAATGGATGATTGGGAGCTAAACTCAATGCCTAATGTTGAAAATACATGAGGCATAGCCAACAAAAAGATAGAAATTCAAAATTTGATGTGTGATTAAAATCAAACCTGTATTTTTTTATATCATTGAAAAGGTGAAAAGCCAAATGTCAAAACATTGTAATTGGGAAACTGTCTGGATTATATAATTTACTGTATTTATCCAACTGAAGTTGTAAGATTTAAATAGTAGGTTTAAGTTTGAAGTTTCTTCCTCAACAGTTAACCATACCTTCTCAACTGGAATCTTGATCACTGGTGACTATCAAAAGTTTGGTTATTTTTTAATGTATTGTTCTTAATTTTAAAACTATTAGTATAAACCAGATTTTGTAAAACAAGGAAAAGAAAACTTCAGCTTTATCCCAGATCCTTTTGAAACAAAGGAGGTCATTCAATTCTTTGAATGGGAGCTTCCAAGAAAGAAGGACAGAGCTATTCCTTTTTTAGATGTGTGTGGTTTGGGGAATTACCATGATGATTCAGGTGATCCATACTATCAAAGCCACAAAACAAATTCTACAGAGAATTACACAAAATCTAGTAAAAGTCTGTACTGTTCACTGTTTTTCATTCAGCCTCAATCCTAGAATATGGTAAATATTTCCAAATTTTACTAAATTTTTAGTAAATTAATAGGTAAAATATTGAATTATGTGAGGAAAAATTATTCACAGGGTTAGAACAGCCTAGTAATGTGTTTAGTTGCTCCAGGGACTATGTTACTACAGAAATGACTTCTCTTAGCTGGAGAAGATCCAAGTACCTGTTACACAGTCAAATAAATCCCCTCCAGAGTTTGTTTCTGCTGTGAGATTCTGTAATTCTTTTTCTATGGAGACTTGCAACATGTGATAGTGTAATCACTTATAAATTATAAGAACATAATTTATTAACATTTATTATTAAATTATACTTTGTAACTTCAAATAATTGTTTCTACAGTATGATTAACAGTGGCAGTGCATATACACTTTTCTGTAAATCATCATATCACAGTTATATCCACTTTATAGGTAATAAAATCAAGTCAGGAAGGAATCATAAACTCTGTGACTTCCATCTTTGGTAATGATTTTCAGAATCTCAGAGTATCCCTCAGAGACCATACAGTGTCAATGAATTTTTTGCTCAATTTAGTGTTAGAGTATTGAGTATAGAAGCTCACCATTTTGTTAGTGATCGCAGATAATAGTGCACACAAAAGGCAGAAACTAATCCATGTATTCAATAATGTTTAGCTGAATGAAAAGCACTCTAAAAAATTCATCCACTGCCCACTATCTTGGCTAGAAACAAGTCTTCATTCCAGAGTAGAGAATGGCTACCTCGGATGCAACTAATATCCCATTATGACATACATAAATACGTTAATACCATGAATTAATAGGTAAAATATTAGAAATATTATCGAGCTTTACAAACTCAAATGCTATGCTCAAAAAATAGAAAATTCCAAATCTAAAATATTTTACTTTGTAACTCAAATCCATTTCCTTCAATGCCTTGATGATTACTGAAATTTTAGATTACAATAGGAAAGACCAAGTACACCTTGCCTAAGAGGTAATAACGTAGGGTCATTCTGAAGCAGAAGTCCTGGAGACATAAAGAATGTAGGTAACAGTTTCTGTGTATGTGCAAAAATACCCAGAAATGAAATGAACCAGTGTGTTCAAATGTAATTCTTTAATTCCCAGGGCAGTAGCTGAGAAAAACAAGTTTGCAAGTAATGTACTTGGGGTACAGGTTTGAAAATCCAGAAAAGCCAGATCAGTTCCAGAAGATACTTTTATAGTGTAGCCATGAAATATTACAAGTTATTACTCATGATAAAAAAATATATGTGATCAGTGGCACTCTAAATATTTACAGAGCCAAAACTATACAAACTATGCATGTGTGTACATAAATATATTTATAAAATTTTCTTTCCTTGAGTGTCATTTTATTTACTCTCCTTATTTCTAAATATAGATGTAAATAATTTCTGTGCCAACTATCTCAGCACAAGCAGCACAGATTCAGAAAATAATAACTCACTGAATTGAGGCAGTTACATTCACATTTTCACTTCCTGAAGCTGGCAGTTCCGTTCTCTGGAGAAAGGTGCATTTATCACATTCACAACCACCGTAAAATAAAATCATCAACTAAAGGGACTCTGACGCACTCATTTTCCTCTCAGAGAGTCGACAACCATTGTGAGGATTTCAGGACAAGGCTCTGGCTTTTTTTGAGAGAAGAATCAAAACCCACAAAAGTGGACATGTTTTTAAAGATTTGCATCAATGTGACATATAACAACTGAGCACAAATTAGAAATTCCAGTGGGAAAATGAGAATACTAGCATACAGAAGTCTTTGTAATGCTTCTGAGTTCCAATTTTTGTCTCAATTATCATGTACCTCTTGCCAATTCTTTGCCTCCACACTTACTGCTTTCTCTACCCAAACTAAACAAAACCCAATTTTTCTATTTTTTTACCATGGCTCTAAACTCAAGATTTGTATTTTATGTGTTTTGTGTTTGTTGCCCCATAAAATGTGCACATTGTCCTTCTCATCTCTTCTTTATAAATCCTAAATTGATTGACTTTCTTAGACAAGCAATTAGTATTTGAAAGTGTGTGAATTCAATTTTTTTTTCTACCAACCATTTTAGGTGTTATTTGCTTAATTGTATTCTTAACCTCATGAAAAAATTAAATGAGATTTTGCAGTAGTATCTACTTCTTTTTGTGAATGGGTTCTATGTCAGGAAGAGGAATTTTGTCTAGTTATCAAATTCCTCTAGCTTTAATAGTGTTCAACACTAGCAACAGTGTTCAACATAGCAATAGAGTTCAACATTTTTTTGCTTGGACTACTCAGTTGCTTTTAGCAACCTTAACAGTTGAAAATGGCAAAGTTTAAATATTTATAGTTTGGGGCATTAATTTGATTTGTAATGGACACCTCATATAAAATTAAAATTTTGGGGGTCTGGGGATTTAGCTCAGTGGCACAGCGCCTGCCTGGCAAGCACAAGGTCGTGAGTTTGATTCCCAATACCAGAAAAAAACAAAACAACAACAACAACAAAAAAAAAACAGAAATAAAATTTTTTAAAGAGTAAAAAAAAATTGTATGATTCTACTCTGGAAAAAATTGACCATTTTTCTTCTATTACATAACAAACACTATAAAGTGTCACTTGATGAATTGCACAACCATTTTCTTGGATGTAACTGCAGCCCAGCTTCACAGAGCACTTTTAACCTACTCATAAAACACAAAAAAGTATCTAACTTCCAAAAAATGTGATAGGGAATTGACATAGACTGAAAAAAATACCAGTAGTCTGAAATTCATCAGTCATAGAAGATGCTCTGAATATTTTAGGACAGACTAAGAATCTTCTTTGTTCCTAGCTATGCTCAGAGGATGCATTTAGACCCTTAAGAGACCATATACAAATAACCTGCAGACCAGTACACACACTGCCTATATTAGTGAAAATCACTTCTGTTAGGGATTACCCAAACATAAAGCACATATTAACAGATTGCACAGTGCATAAAACTTCACTGTGAAACACCCCTCAATTTAAAAAAAAAACAAAACCTTTGTTTATACTGAAGTCACAGAAGTTTCACAGGTAAAAGTAGAGAATTACCGTCCAGATCTCAATGATCTTTATCAAAACAGGAGAGAAGCAATGATTGTAAATGCAAATGTGAAAGAATGAGCCTGTGGGATCCAGATAAGCTCACCAGGAATCAGGGTTTATATCAGAGTGCTTCTGCTCAGATGTTTGACACCTCTCCTCTGAAATGTCACAGGTATGCTAATAAATGCATACACATTGCAGGAAAATGTTTGGAAACTGCTAATGGTCATAGAATGTACACTATTTAGTGTCACAAACAGCATCATGTGCAAATAAATATTATTTTCTAGGTTGAAGCACTCTATGAACTGTCACAGACCTGTGTTTACTCCTCTCCACTAAATCTCTTAATTGTCTCTGTAATATTGTACCCAGTAATGAGAAAGTTTTCAAATGATTATGATAATCTTTGATCTCTAGCTCATCACTTCCCTGTCAACCTTAAAAATAATGACTAGGGTACAATTTCTTCAAGAAAAAGTAAATAATTATATCTTCAAATCCAGTGACCAAGGAGGAAGTGGTCTAATATAATTTTCCTTACAACATGAGATATTTATTTTAAAATATAATCTACTCACAAAAGATTCGGTCTGAAATATATTCTTCTTTAATATTGTATTACAGATATTGACAATGCTTCAAACCTCCAAGGAGCCTCAAGCCTTGAATTCACATGCCTGGTATATCATGTCTTTATAATGACATTCAGAGACAGCAGGCTAAGCAGTTTCTCCTTTTCCTTTGTCATTCACTGCATTCCAAATATTTAAATCCTACAATATATGTAGGGCAACTGTTTTTATAACTATTCTTAGCTCTGTAAAGTCAAATATTCTATAGCTATTCCTGTTTTACTTTTTAAATTATTTCATGACTTTTATGTGTCAGCTAAAATTTAACCTAAAAGATGCCACAAGAAAAAGAAATGGTATGGAAAACAGGCACTGAAGATATTACTGTTAAGTTTCTGACTCAAAAGAATGATGTCACGAATAAGAACTACCTTCATTTCTCAACTTCTCCCCAAAGGAGAAAGTAAGAATTAAAACACATCAACTGGCATGAAAATTCAGACTTCCTCATGGACTTTTGTGAAGGATTATCATAAAAAGCTTTTTAAAAGAGCCTTTATCTAAGAGATAAACTGGCATTTCCACCTTTACCTATATCATATCGCTAGCCTTGGTGTATTGTCAAAATAGTTGAGGCAAGGATAATTCTTTCAGAGACTAACCTGAAAGAACTTGAAGGAAGATAAAGGAATTAAGTGACTCACAAGCTCTGCCCCTCCTCGTGCTGTTACAGTGGGTGGCATTGTGCGGCTGCTATTGTACATGTGTGTAACTGATGTGTTGCTCTGGGCTGCATTCTTTCTAGAATCAGTGGAGAGTTGTAGAGGCTTTTACTTGACACAAACAAATAGCTGAACAATGTTGCCAGAGAGAAAATTACAAACAACTATTTCTCACCAAGAAAACAGGTGTGTTACTTTGCCTCTGAAATCCCATCATAAACAGCATTTGAAGATATTTTTTCTCATTAACTTTATTAAAGAAGGGTTCAAAGGTGACATATCTCATACTACTTACTTTTATACTGCAATAAAATCCAATCAGTCAGTAAAGGAATTGAAAAATAGCAAAAATGTAATGAAATATTTTGGAAAAAACAGTTTGAAAACTCTTACCCAAAACTCGCCTGAAATCTTGATAACCTGTTAACTAATTATTTTTATAAGTTCAAGTCTAGTGACCTTCTAATGTCAAAAAGTTTAGAGAAAAAGGAGACTTATTTTTAACTTGAAAATGATATGGAAATCTGGAATGAGTACTAATCTGAATTTAAATGAATGCAGCAATGATAAAAGGCTGGCAAATGTTGCAAACATCTGTAAGGCAAGAGAAAAGTCATAATGACAGACCCAAAGGTTACAAAGTGAGATACTGAACAAAGAATGAAATGGTGTTTAGGAAAATGTAAGAGATCTTGCTTATGGAAAAAAAATGAAATGCTAGCATTCAAAAGGTGGGAGAAACAGTGTATAATGAAGTGATTGGAGACTTTCAAGACCTAGTACAAGAGTAACGTGTTGGGAATTTAAATGGTAAGAAAGAAATAAAATTATTCTTGTCAATGCAGGTGACTGATAAATCCTTGCCGACAAGCACTATATTTTAAAATATTGGACAGCTAAAATAAAGACTAAATAGTTTTTGAGTTAAATAGGAGATTGTGAGGTTAGTGTCATTTTACAGGCTAAGTCACATCAGAAAATTTTTTATGTCGACCGAGTTAAGAATTGAGTTGGAAGGAAATGGGATGAAATAGTCAAGTGCTTAAAGCAATGACAAAATCATACTCTGGCGTTGTTGTCTGGCAAAGGATAAATGATGCTACGTTTGGGAGATATTAACTTCTGCGGAAAGGACAAAACCTATTTCTACTTTACCACAAAGAATTTTTCAGAATTTAGAGGAGGAAAGTCTGTCAAACATTTATAACTTTTACTAGTAGGTTTTCTGTGTATTTTTATTAATAGAAAGGTTGAGAATAAAAACTGTCCATAGGCAAATGTACAGCACGCACTTAGAGACATATACGTATGCACAGACTCACACATGACTTCATGGACCCTGTAACGAGATGGAAGTCAAGCGAGGTGATTTAATACGAGTAATGTTAAAATCAGCAAAAATTCAACAACACGAAATGACCCTTAAGGACACTGTGTTGAAGGAAGACAAATGGTGTATGAGTCCTCTTATAGGAAGCACCTAAGGTAGTCAGATTCATGTGAAAGAAAATAGAGGTTTAATAGGCATACAATTTGAGATTGGCAACGAGCAAAGGTTCCAGTAATCTGCCTCACAAAATAAATACAGTTAACATAAGTTAATTATATATTTTTAAAAAGATTAAGATAGCATTTTTTTTGTTTTAACAAAATAAAAATAGATGAAACTTTGATATTAGTGAAATATATTAAATGTATCATCCCTCCATCTATCTAGGACTTTTGCTAAGTTACAGAAGGAACTCATTACATTCACAATATTCTTATTCAGCCCTTAGCCAAAAGTTTTCCGGGTTACATCTAGGGATCCTCTCCCTCTTTGGAAAGTCCCCTGCATAAATTCCTCTGCAAAGCCTCTTCAACTGGAGCTTGAGTCTCAGCTCTCTTATAAACTAATAAACCATCCATAGTTTTCCTAAGACATTTGTCCTTAGATAGTCTACTACACTATTTTTCCAAAGATAAATTATGAATACATTACTTTTTAATTAAATAAGCCCATGACAAGGGATTCCTGTCCATGAAAATCCTTTTCTAATGCTAACCCACTTACGTGGACTGTCAATAGACAGTGGAGATGCATTTGTGAGGATCCTGAAGCAATGAGCACTTGCATGTCACGAGATGGGTTGGGGGGAGTGGGAGTAATCTCCTTATTTAGAGGAGAGTGGCTCAAGTTAGTCACCTACTTCTGTAGGGTT
Organism: Chinchilla lanigera; assembly: GCF_000276665.1. Lineage (NCBI taxonomy): Eukaryota > Metazoa > Chordata > Mammalia > Rodentia > Chinchillidae > Chinchilla > Chinchilla lanigera. The sequence goes on from NW_004955440.1 coordinate 8,253,571, forward strand.
AGAGCTGAAGTAGACTTGCCCTATAAGGCACCCACCTCCACATGCTCATGTGTGTGAATGCAGCAGTGTGTAAGTGTTGGGAAATCAACAAGGCTGTTCTGTTTACAATTCTGAAGCTATGATAAAATAAGTCAAATGTTATGTCAAGAACTACACTGGAACCGAGTAGGTACAAGAAAATATTTTCAGAGAGATGTTGCCTGTTTACACTTAGAACAACTAACTTTAAAATAGGCTTCAATTCAATGTAAATTGTACCTAAGGAGACAGTCATTTGGAGGGCATAATAGAGTCTGATTAAATCATTAGACCTCTTTCATCTGCAGGGTCCATTTTCTTTTCTTTCTTTTTTTAATGAGATGTTGGATGTGAGTGCAAATATGTGGTATTTATCTTCTCAGTTTTTCAAGATTCCTTTGCTTTTGTATTGTGAATACATCTAAAGAATCTGGAACAAAAGGTAAAAAGCCTCTAAAACAATTCTTGTTAGCCACTTTTGGGTAGATTCTTACTATTAAAAGTGGCCTTACAAAAAGCATTCATTCTCCTCCTTCAGTAGTAGCTTTTTAAAGTTTTTTTTTTTTAGAAATATGGAGGGATTATTAAAACAAAATAAAAGACTGGACTCCAGTAGACTACAGATAGTTTTGCCCAGCAGAGCTGTGCCCCGAAATAAATCTAAAACACTTTAAGGATAAAGCAGCAAGAAAGTAGTTTAATGTTCCATTACATCATAGTTTAAAGCACCCTGGAACAAATGAAATGATTCAAAATTTTAGATGTGATGATATTCACATGTCTACTCCACAAAGTCACATGCTCAGATGTCATTGACAAATCTCAATTATGCAAGAAAAGAGAGTAAAAGAGTTGGTCATGTGTGACACAGTGAATGTAAAAATGCATGATTTTTCAAAAATGCCATATGAGTAACCTCTGTCTACAACGCACACCTTTACTTGTTTATATGTTGGAAACAAATGAGAAATATATAATTACCAAAAAAAATGCCAAGGATTTGAACTGCAAAGGAAATACTTGTGTATTTTTGTCTCACCAGCAAAAAGTATATATGTGTCATCTAACCCTTTGTTCTGCTTCCAGAGGACTTAGAGGTGCTGAATAATTTAAGTTATTCTAATCAATAACTTACCACATAGGACAATTAACAATTAATGGCAACAGAAACATCATACAGTTGAAAATGCACCCGTTTTGAAATAGAAATAGTCTCACATCATAGGTGTGCTACTTTCTATAAACAGACCTTCTGTGTCTTTTTTCTTTTCTTAAGATGCTGTCTATCTCAAAGAATTGCTATGATTAAAACATTAAAAAGCATCTGCAAACTATCACTAATGTACCTTGTGTACATTAGTTTCTCAATAAATATAAAGTAATATGCTTTCCTGTATGCTACACTGTATGCTAGCACTGTATGTTACAGTGTGTGCTGAAGTATCCCTATAATATTCTCTTTTAGAGTAACTAGTTCTGAAATCCTAGGGGAGTTAACCAATTTTTTAAAAGAAAATACTATTGCCATTGAAATTAATGGTACGTAACTACCTGAATAGTTTTAAAAACATAGATGTGATACTTAGAACTCATAATTTACGAGTACAGCAAAACAAAACAATAAAAAGAGTACAGAAAAGAGAAATTAGAGCCAAAGCTACAGCTCAGGAGTATTTGCTTAGCGAATGTAAAGCCCTGGGTTTCATCCCCAGTACCATAAAAAACCTCTAAGAAAATAATGCAAATGATATAATGATTTATAAATAAGCTAAGGAATACTACATGATAAGAAAGTTTAAATCATAGCAAGAACTTATCTACAATGCTTTCTTAGCTATGTATGCTGGGCTGCTTAAAAGATATGGGTAATCCAAATTGTTCTTCTAAATACTCATATCTTGTTAAATAAAAGTAGTTATTAAATTAAAAGTGTTATGTTGGATTTATCTTAGAATTTGACTAAGTACTTGTTAACTCTCTGTTTTCCATAGCATACTCCTTTCTTTATGGAAAATCAAAGATACAAATTTTCTTGGGCTGTAAATTTCATTCAAAGACTGAGATGTATCCACAATACCGTCAGAAACAAATTTTTCAAATTATGCTTTGATTAACTTCTTCTATAGCACTGACACATTTTTTTAAATTCCTTCTATCCCCAAAGAATAGTGCAGACACTTAGATAGTGAATACTTTATTTAAAAGAAAGTTGTTTTGTTTTTTTACTTAAGTATAACATTGGTGTTTGCCCCTGACAAAAACTAATAGTTAATGATGTAACAAGCACTTTAGAGATTTAGCACACGACTATGTTCACTGATTGTGACAGTTCATTTGCTTCCAGACAGAGGAAAGAAATCTATGAAAGATCTTTTCCATTTTTTATAAAATGGGATTTCATGGCCTGGAAAACATAATACTGACCTAAGATTATACAAGTAATTAAAAAGAAAACCAAATCTGTTAACTACTAACTCTGCATTTTGTGTACTTATTACAGTAAGTGATTGAACAGAGAACAGAGTACCGTATTCATATGAATTTAAGTTAATTTGTACCTAAATGCAAACAACTACATAGCATTCATGGGGATTGCTTTAGTCCCTCCCCAGCAGCAGTTCAAAGGAATGAGACTATGCTGCCTTTGATATAGGCCTGCTCTGTAAGCTTCAATGAATTCATTTGAAAAGCAGCTTTCGGGCTTGTTAGAAGGTACTGAGACAGTGGCATTATGGTTGCATAAAGTAGGTATCTAGCATGGGCTAGATGTTCTCTCTACATAATAACTCAGGCAATGAAGGACTGGCTTTTATTCTACTCTAGTAGAATTAGAATAGGAAACTAGGGCATGACAAAGTTGGCTGAGGAAGTCGGTGTGACTTGTTAATTACGAGGTTTCGGACGCATGCTCAGAATAGTTACCAAAGCCCTGCACATGAACTTCTCCTCAGAACTCCAGCAGGTTTTCAGTAGGATGGGCTAGACCCGATGTCACCCTGAAGCCTGGGATCCCAGCACCATGTTTTGGAACCCGTCTGTAGAATATCTCATGGGTTACCTCCAGATTTGGGCAGTGCAAAAGGACATAAACTCCAAGAAGAACTTGTTATGGTGGCTTTCCTCACCGTAGGCCACCCTGCTTCCTCCAGGGTATTGCTTTTTCCTTTTTACACAGCCCAAACCCACTCTGCAGAGAAGGTTTCCCCTCACTCTTCACTTTTGCTTTTTGAAACAAACTTTGTCCCTGTTTTTCACTCATTCTGTTTAGTTCTCTCTTCAAGATGAGATGAACCTAAAGGCAACTCCAGGAGAGGCGACCAACCCAGAAACTGGTAGTGTTTATTTGACAAGCTACTTTTAGAAGGAGCAACCTAATAACATTTTGATGTAGTTATCCAAGAGAATGAAAATCCAGGAGATTCTGGTCACAGAAGTATGTACACATTACATTATTATTGCAGTAATTATATAGTTGCATTTCTGGAAGTAGAGATTAACTTTTTGGGTGTGTTGCCATTTTTAGGGAGAAATGAGGCCAAAACCAAAGGTAAAACAATAAGTCCATGTAGAAAATTATACCTGCCATTGTAGTCATGCCAGAGAAATATCTAGACAGAGCTGACTAGATATTTCTCTGAAATATCCTGAAAGATGGCATTTGGCTCTATATTAAGTAGAAAGACTACAAAATCAAACTCAAGTCCAGGAAACAAATTAGGTTATGTCTGGAAAATTTGGGGTATACATCTGGAGAAAAGTAACAAATTTATTCTAAGTTAAGCCATAGTATTGCCACATAGAGTGTTCTTTGAAATTCAATTTAAAAGTTACAAAATTGTACACAGTTATTGAACCTACCAGATATTTCCATCTTTCATGTTACTCTTACTTTGTGGAAATGTCTCTTCTGGAATTGAATGGCTTACACTGGCATCTTATTCATTTCAACCTTGTTTTCAAATGTAGAAAAAACATGGCTATTTTTAGTTTAGGAAATATTATATTTAAAAATAGCCATGTTTTTTCTACATTTGAAATAATATTTAGGAAATATTATATTTCCGCCTATCCAGGCGGAAAATGCCCTACCACCTCACAGCCTAAAACAATTATTGGTGATGGGCTCATTATACATCGCTTTCCCTTGGCATAAAGACTTTTCACTTTACTTCGTAAAAAGAAACAGTTATATATATGGTATAGGAACTAAACTGTGTTTATTTGACATGAGCCGAATTTAAAGCTCTTGCTAAGATTACCACCCTTTTAAAACCCTCCCCTATTCCTTTGTGACACAAAGGCTGAATTTCTAAAACTTATGGAGAGAAAAAGCAATTTATACATATAAGAATACTTGGAATGCCCTAGGGGTGACGCTTGTTGCAGAGAGACGAAAGGCGAGTTTGATTTCAAGTTGAAGCTTCAAACATTTATGGCCTAAATGGGGATGTCATTCTGAATTAAGCCTCAAACGGTTTTTTATAGGCAAGAAAGGGTCCCATTGCTAAGATGAGCTATAAAAGACCGAAACAAGGCCCAGTTACTTCCGCTCATCAGAGAATTATCTTTTCTCCCTAAAGAGCAGGAATCTCATCGGAGGATCCCTCTGTCCTACCAATTGGGGCATCTGTGCTCCTCTCCCAGGAATACCTCACCGGTTTCAATCAGTGGAGAGATTTTACTTTTCCCCCCTGCTGCTACCAGACATGTCAGGTACTGATGTAAAATCATTGCCACATGACAGCAATGGCTTGGGGCCGCCCTGCCCCGGCTCATCAGTCAGGGACACTAAGCAAACGTTACAGAAGTCCTTCTCATTGTTCCCAAGTGCCTTTTCTCTCCCTTCGCAGCCTGTTCTTGCACAAATGCATCCTTCTGAAAAGTCTTGGACAGCTTTTCTCCTTTCTTTGTCTCTTTCTCCGTTTACGAAGGCTGAACCTCAGTAAGTAGCCTACGGCCTAACTCATCTCCTTCCACTCCCACCCACCTACTTTGGAATTACATTACCATTCGGCTGTAATGCTCGGCAGCCAAGACTATTAGGGAACTGACCCAAGGCAGCTCAGAGAAGCATGTCTTCGGTATCGCCTAAGCCCTCTGCCCATTTCACTCCCCTCTCTCATGCATCCCGATTATTCCAAATCTTCACGTAACTTAGATTTTCCAAGGTCCTGACACAGACACTACTTGGGGCCCCCTTATAGGAAAAGACTGAAATGCCTTACAATATTACCTTCTATTAAGGACTCAATTTTACTTTTCACTCCTTTAGGCTTCTGATGTAGGTCAATTGCTCACTGAAATATTTAAAGAATCAAGTAAGAGTATGTGAAAAGGGAAACTGCTTTTGTGTCAGCACTCATAGTTAGGACAGTTATATGATAGCAGGATCCATCTAAACATATTAATTAAGATTCTGACCAGGGAAAATGCAACGTCAGCAGAAGCAACTGCAGAGTACAGAGTGTGTGTGTGTGTGTGTGTGTGTGTGTGTGTGTGTGTCTCCCTGTGTGTGTGTCCACATGTGTCTGTGTGTGCAGTGGTTAATATAAAACTTTGGGACAAACTTACATTTAGTCCATGTCAGTGCCCATAGGCTTTAGTTTTAAATAGGGAAGGTGATTTATGTAAATGATCAAGCCCATAAAATAGATTATCCCTTTGATAATTTTTTGGTAGCAGTATTTTGGATACGAATGCTAACTGTCATTTTTCTAGCCTTCTACCATTGTGAGCATCAAAAGAAAAAGATATGTGAACATAAATGTATATCTCAAAATCTTCCTGTGATCACACTTTTTAAGACTTGTATATAAAAGACTCTCCCTTTCAAATTACATAGCTTGGAATTCCATCTCTGTATCTCAGTCATTGCTTCCACCTGAAGAGTTTGCTGTTTCCCTGCCCCTCCCCAGTGACCTTGACTGTGAGACTTTTTTCTTCTTATCCCAACCACTTTTTTTTTTCTGGTACTGGGAATCGAACTCAGGACCTTGCACTTGCCAGGCAGGCGCTGTGCCGCTGAGCTATATCCCCAGTCCCCTCCAACCACTTTTTAACTCCATGGTTTCATGCTAACCAATTGATGAGGCTTTCTTACTTTGAACTGCTAGCTTTCTAGAAGCAGAGGGCTCTCTTAGTCTCTTCAGGCTGCTGCAGCAAAATGTTAGAAACTGCATGGCTCATGGACAACAAAATTTGTTTCCCATATAGCTGCAGGCTAGGAGGTGCACACTTAAAATGCTCTAGATTTTGCATCAGATGAAAGTCTGATTTTAGCTCATAGATGGTACTTCTCACTGTCTTCTCAAATGGTGGGAGGAGCTATCTCTCTGGGTCTCTTTCATAAGTGCACTAACCTATTAAAAGGTTCCACTCTAACAGACTTATAACCCTTCAGCAGGCCCATATCTTAATGCCAGCACCTTGGTGATTACGTTTCAACATAGGCATTTAGAAGAGCACTAGCATTCAGAAAATAATAAGTCTCTATTTGTGTTATTTATCTATTGACCTTATTTACTCTATGTATCTTAATAATTACAGAGAAAGTTGTATCTAAAATGAGGTTTAAAAAATAAAATGAGGTGAGATATACTCTCCTTTAGTGATGTTGTGAAATTCTTCTATTATTCTCATGGAAGCCTTCTGTTGAGATTCTAGGTTTTCCTCACATAATTTTAAAACATTTCTTTACTAGATTTTATTCACCTAATTATAAACTGTTATTAAGTAGAAATAGTTCTTGGTGCTACAAGTACACTATAGTGACAAGAAAAATCTTTTTAAATCAAGCAACTTGTGTGATGGGCCAGGTCATTTTATTTTCAAACTGTATAAGAAAGTCCTTTAACCCTCATAAGGCAGTTTCTCTTATTATGTAATCAGAGTGTTAACAGTATGGAGAAATGCTGCAAAGTCAACTCAGGACAAGCTTTCTGGAGTGAACTTCTGCCAAAATTTGTGAAACAAGAAAATTTGGCTGTTGTACAAATAAAACTCTAGAGAACAGACAACATAAGAGGAATAGAAAACAGCACTTCTGCACATTGACTTCATTAGGCATTTAAGAAGGTGAAAGAAATTTTCCATCCTAGGGAATCCCCGAAACACTTCGGAGCAGTAAACAAAAAGAAAAGCAACAAAGCAAAACCATGGAATAAACCTGGAGTGGTGAAAGGTAAACAACCTGTGGTGCCTTTCTACCAGGGGACATTTCATTTCATTTTTCAGACACACAGCTAAGTATGCACACACACAGACATGCAAAGGAATTCCCACACATCAGAGAGGAGGTTTTTATTATTTCAGTAAAAACTGTGGAAATGTCTTTATTTCTCCAGTTTTTTTTTGTTAATCTGTGCCTCAAATGATATATTTTGAATACTTTTCTTAAGAAATAGTTCTATTTGGGGCTGAGGATTTAGCTCAGCAGCACAGCATCTGCCTGGCAAGTGCAAGGTCATGAGTTTGATTCCTAGTACCAGAAGAAGAAGAAAAAAAAAGAAATACAAAGAAATGGTCACTTGGGATGGGAGATGGTGATTAAGAGGAAAGCAAACCCCAACAATTCTATAGACAGAGTAACTTGTTCAGTAAATCAGTTAAGAACTGAGTAAAATTTTTAGCACACTACATTTTTGTAGCTACAGAATTGAAGATTCTGGGGGTGTTCCAAATATTTCTCAAATCCAGCATTAAAAGAGCATGTTACTCATAAAAGGAATTGCATCTCTGATTGTGTGCTCAAGCAATTAGACTTAAGAGCTATATGAGCTAAGGTAGAGATGACCAATTTTAAAATTGCAATTACATGGTGATAGCTGAAAGAGGGCTGATTTTCAGTTTACAAAGACTGTCATATGGGTGATCACATTGGTCAGACAGGAAGTCAACTTCTTTTAGAGATTTAAATAAAATTATCCCATGTTAATTGGAGAGAAATCAAGAACTACAAAGATAAAATTTGGAATAACTTTCTAGATTGTTTATCATGCTAATGTCACATTAGTAGCCCACAATCTTAAATATGAAAAAAGCATAACACCCTATTTTCAAGAAAATTTCTAGCTTTAAATAGCATTTTGATGGTAGATTTTTCATGATTTACAGAAGTTTGTGAAGTAAAAGTGAAGTAAAAGTTTGTGAAGTAAAAGTTTGTCTTTACTTTGCAATAATAATTTATATATAAAAAATTATTTAATGTTTTAACACAACATAAAGTATTCCTAAAATCTTAATTTGTGGAAGAAGTAGTAATACAGAATATTTGAATAAATTAAGACAATCTAACAGAGAAACATACATGTACATGTTAATTTGATTAAATTTAGAAAATGATTATAACCTGTAACTTTTAAAAACATAACTGGAAAACATGTAAAAGTGTATCAGTAAAGCTAAATTAGGCTTATTGAATTTTTTTCAATTTCCTTTTTGTCATTATTTTAAAGAGTAAAAGAAGGATAACATAGTAATGGGGGGCTTACCAAATTGCAGACAAAGTGGTAGGAAATTATCAATGGTTGTTGTTTTACATATTGTTATCTACAAGATAGTTTTTCAGGAAAACAAATAGACAAATAATAGTGAGTTATAGACAAAAGTGGTAGGAGATTATCAATAGTTGTTGTACTATACTTTGGTATCTTCAAAGTGGCTTTTAAAGAAAATAAATAGAGCTATACATGAATGACCAATTGAATAATCATTGACTATTCTCAATGGTTGTTGTAGGAAACATGTAATAATAAACATACATCCATTTACAAAATAGCATAGGAATAATACAAACATTACAGAGTTATGGACAGATTAGTAGGAAAATATCAATGGCTGCTGTAATACATGGTAGTATCTTGAAAGTGGTCTCTCAGGAAGACAGAAATAAGCAAGAAAGATCTAACAAGTAGTTACAGCCTAAGGGCTGTGAAAAATAGCATATTACCTCCTCACCAGTGACTCATTTCACTGAGCTGTGACGGCTGGAAGGAAGGCCAGGATTGAAAAGAAGGACCGAGAGACTTGCACCTGTGTCTAGCAACAGGCTGTTTTCTTTTTCCTCTATAGTCATGATTACCTGGAGCTCCTCCATGGAGGTGACAGTCTGGCCAGAGGGAGAAGGCAGAGCATGCCCCAGGCCCCCTCATTCCTGCTGGACTAACTGGTATGATGGGTCTGAGCTCTGGGGCCTCTGCTTCAGAGGGCAGACTGATGTCCAGTGGTCACTGCTGCATTCAGGGCATGGCCCAGGGGGATTCATGGGCAGTTCCTCTTGAGGTGGCCTGGCTTTTAACAGTGGTAGCAGATGAATGCAGTCATCAAGTTCTTCTTGGGGTCTGAGAATCAGACTTAGGGTCTGTTTCTCTTAGTGCTGCAGCAAAAGCAGCTGCTTTTTCTCAGTCCCTTTGTTTTCTCTCCTTGGCTTTCTCCTCCTCATGGCTATAGAATACTGAGAAGGCAATTCTTACTAACATCTCAAGTGAGCCATCTGGGGCAAAAACCATTTTTTGTAGTCTTTTCTCTCCAGCCTCCCATTGCACTGGGAACCCACAACCACTTAGTGTCCTCTCCCCAACTGTCAGCACCGGCAGCAGGAATCTCGGTGCAGACATCTCCAGGGCTCCACACTCTCCTCCACAACAGCCTGTATTGTAAGGGGAAGAATGGCTTCCAGGGGATCTCCCCAGGTATTTAGCAAGGTCCTCCAGGTTTTCAGCTTCAAAATGGCTCTCATGAACCAGGTCAACTAGACCTCTGAGTCCTCGGGAGTAGTCTGTATTCTCATGTTCTCCAAGTCCTTGTTCCGGAGCTGCTCCTCTGCTGATTCTGGACATTTCTGGTTCTCAACAACAGGGGCAAGAGTGACCTGTTGTGTGGCATGTATTCCCAGGGGTTTCTCCATATCAGGATGATTCATGCATGTCCGTGGACAGGCCTCTGCAGCTGGCACGTGGCGGGCCAATTGTGTCATTGCTTCTCTGTGTTATGATAGTTCTCGACCAACTGGTGGTGGTCGGCTGGTGGGTTGATGTGTGCCAGCACGTGCCACCACGTGGCTTCCAGGGCACCAGGGGCCCACCTCCCGGGTGCCTGCATGGCTAGGGACAAGCCCAAAGGTCAGTGCACCCTGCTACGCACTTCCCAGGCCTCAATTTTCAACTCAAAATGCAGAAACACATTTACTAGACCACCATGCAAAATACAGCTAGTGTTGAGAATCACAGTCAAAGTTTAAGAATTCTTTTAATTCTTTTAAAATGCAATGCTGAGTTTTCAAGATGCTTGTTTATAGATTTATTTCACATAAAATTATATAATGAGATGGGAAAATAATAACACTCATATATCAGACACTTGTAAACAATGATACAACACCTTATCAATATTTTTAACATGTGTTAACAGCCTTTGGCAGCAAAGAGATACTAGGATAAGCAGAAAAATATGACTGACTTGAAAAGCAAACTCTATTTTGTTATCTATAAACTATCATTCTTTTATGTAATGTTTTGACAACTGGGGAAGAGATGAGGGAAATTCTGCAGGTAATATAACTCATACCTCTCATCAATTTCCCTGAGCATCTGCTACTTAAAGGTATATGGACAAACAGAAATCACCAGGTCCTTTTGCTATCACAAGTGTTGGAGAAGCTTCCAGTTCAGGAAAAATGTGCTGTTTAAGTGCCTTACATATATTAGAAACCTTAGCTCATTTCAAAACAACAGCCAGTGTTACATGGTGTACCCTGCATGTTGTTGAAGTTTTAACTAGTCACAAAAGTTAAAGTCCATCTTCATCTGCATGAATTAAAGTAATAAATGCTAAATTTTAAGTTAAATGGTGTCTGAACACAACGGTGAAGGAGCTGTGCTCATTGGAATAGTGCTAAGAAAAAAACATGTATTACATTATAACATTTATTAGGCTGAATTTTTATGTGAACATTACCATTTTAATATTAAGGGTTAACTATTAACAAACATATATAGAATGCTTTGCTCTATTTTCATGTAGAAAGTTACATTTTTCTCATTTCTTAACTCATAGTGAATAAAAATGCATAGAGTGAGTTATTGCAAAACTTTTTGTTCAGATTATCAAAATTTTGATACATTTTTAACCACTTCAGCCTTTCTCTGGGCTATCTGTCTTCCAATTTTGCCAAGAAGAAAGTAACACAAAAACTGATTTTATTCAATAAATAACTATGTATTCAAGGCATTAAACTTTATATTAATTTTATTAAGAATGAAAAAGTATTCAGAGTTGGTGTGAGAATCAAACAGCATACTGAATTCAATTTTGAAAAGTTATTGCTTGATACAAATGTCAGAACTGGGGCCAGGGGTATATCTCAGCAGCATAAGTGCCTGCCTGGCAAGGGCAAGGTCCTGAGTTTGATTACCAATACAAAAAAAAAAAGAACTGGTGAATCATATGAAAAACTGTTACTGCTAGTATAAAGTCATTTTTGTTCTAAAACACCCCTAAACAACTGATCAAGATCAAAAGATGAGGGGAATTTGGACAAAACATATAGATGCTAATGTGCATTCATAATGACCTTCCTCTATCTGGTAAGATACATAATTAATAATAATAAAGGCACAATACATTCCTAAATCACATTCAACATAATTACAAGTGCATTATCAATCTAAAGTAATTGTGATGAATTTAATTACACTCTAGATGTAGAAGTCTTGTTAATAAATTTCATCACTTTAAAATGATTCTAAACTCCTTTGTAGGATTTCAATTTCCTATAACAGAAACGACTATAGTGAAAAGCACGGAAAATTAAATGTTTGAAAATTTAGATAGACTATACAGATATAAGAATAGTAGGAGTAATACTAAAGGAGTTGTTCAATATAGAAATAGAAATGTATCATGTGCAATTAAGGAGTAAATATTTGGAATATTACTTAGTCTTGATTTTGAATGAATACTAGGTAAAGGGAAAATTTTAGGCAGTTATTTCAGGAGTATCACCAAATTTTGGTAATATTATTCATGCATAGATAGATCCATCCATCAAAATAACATTAGTTGGTCTAAAGTGATTCATGTATGGAACTGTTTACCATTGTTGCTGTCAATTTTACAGAAAAAAAAGATATTTTTTTTTTATTCTTTTGTTTTCAATAGTATTCTCCCTGTCCCAAATTTCTTTATTATCACCTTAATCCAGCAAAGTGTATTTCTGCCTTGAGATCCCTTCATTTAGGCTTTTATGAGAATTCATATGGCTAAGGTTTACATCAAAGCCATAACTAAATTTTTCAACGGCTTTTCTAGTGAAGGGCAAAATTCTCTCCCTTATCAGACTCAACTTGCCCTTCTAAGGACCACCACCGTTTCACATTCAAGTGATATTCTAAAGTGCTGTCAGGTAGAATGCTTATGATTGTTATATAAATATTTTATATTCTTTTGAAAGCTGTGTGCTTTTACTGATTACGTTTTCTTATATGGGGAATTCCTTAGAATGTAAAACTTAAACCTGTTCTTAGAAACTCAAAATCAGTTGCCTTTATAACTTCAGTGTAATCATAGAAAGGGACTTTAACACCCCCAGTATAATAGGAAAACTAGAAAAGACATTAACAAAGAACATCAGAATTAATCTACACCATAGGTCAAATGGACTGAATGCATCTCTATGGAATGTTTCAATCAACATCAGAAAAATACACTTCTTTTCAGCACCTCAGAGAACTTTCTTCAAAATACAACATATTTTAGGCCAGAAGAAAAGTGTCAGTAAATATCAAAAATATAAAATAGTTTTACTTTTCCTATTAGATCATACTAAAATGAAATTAGAAATCAATAATAAAATAAATCATACAAGTTGAAACTACTAATGGTTTGCTGAAGAAACCAGAGCAAAGTTTAAAAGTTCATAGAACTAAAACTCAAATGGCAATGAAAACACTACATATTAGTGTACAAGATCCGCCATGAAAGCAGTTTGAGACGGGAACTTTATATTTATCAGTGAGTACATTAAAAAAATGAAGCAAACCCAGTTAAATAACCTAAGAACACTTATCAAGTCCTGGAAAAACAAAGAACAAACCCAACCTCACATCAACAGAAGGAAATAAATATAAAAATTAGAGTAGAAATTAATTACATTGACTCTAAAATTTACAAAGGGTTAGTGAGTCAGAGTTAGTTCTATGAATAGATGAGCAAGATTGATAAAATCTTACATTTTATTCTTACATTAATAAACAGTATTTTCAGAAGAAAAAGGCTCAAATTAATACAATAAGGGAAATTACAACAAAAAGGAGAAATTACAACAAAAAGGAGAAATTACAACAAACACCACTGAAAAATAGGAGATTACCAGAAATTATTCTTAAATTTTACATTCCAACATGTTGGAAAATCTTGAAAAAAAGATGGAAAAATGCCTAGGCATATAACTAACCTAAATGGAACCAAGAAGAGATACAAAATCTAAACAGATCAATAAGCAATGCATCTCAGTCAAAGTATTAATGAAAATCCTATTAACTAGAAAATGCCCAGCACCACATGGATTTACTGATTAATTCAAGAAAAATTAACACCAAAGTTCCACAAAATTGTCCATACAGTAGAAAGGAAAGATAGCCTCCCAAATTAATACTATAAAGCTAGCATTACCCTGATACTGAACTCAGATAAGAACTCAACAAAATTGAAGACTATGTGATAATATTCTTAATCACCATAACTATAAAAATCCTAATAATATCCTCAGAATCAGAATTCAACATTGAGAAAATTATATTCCATATCCAAGTTGTTTTCTTTCTGAGGATGATTCAATGTATATAAATCAATAAATATAATCAATGCACTACATAAGCAGAATCAAAGATGGGAATCACATAATCATCACAATAGATGCTGAAAAGCCCTTTGACAACATTTAAGACCCCTTCATAACAAACACCCTGATGAAAATAGGTACGAAGGACCTCACTTCAAAAAGACAGCAGCCATATATGACAAACTCACAGTCCACATCATTGTGAATGAGGAAAAGCTGAAATAATTCCTTCGACATCAGGAATGAGACTCAAGCGTTCTGTCTCACTGCTTCTGTTCAATACAAACTTCAAAGTCGAGCCAGCACAGTCAGGAAAGGTAAAGACATAAAATGCATGTGATCAGAAAAGAAAGATGCCAAATTCCCTATTTGGAGACCATATGGTACTTCACACAAAAGCCCCACCACACACAAAAGTTCCATTTGAGGACATTTTGAAGTCAGATACAAATTCAGCAAAATAGTGAGATAAAAAATCAGCACACAAAACTGACAGTGTCCTTGTACACTAATAACAAAAGCGCTGAGAAAGAGATCAACTTTATTCATAATAGCTTCCAAAAAGTGTAAGTACCTAGGAATCAACCTAAACAAGGAAGTGATCTACTTCAGCAATGAAAGATACAGAACATTGGAGAAAGAAATTTGTAGAAGGTATACAAAATTAGAAAGGCATCACTTGTTCATACATAGTAAGAAATAATATTATTAAAATGGCCATATTACCGAAAGCAATCTACAAATTCAATGCGATTGCTATTAAGGTACTAGCAACATATTTCTGTAAAGTTGAAAAAATTGTTAGTTTCATATGAATCAGGAAAGACTCAGAATATCCAAAGAATATCAAAAGACCCACAGTAAAAATAACAATTCTGGAGGCATCACTGCATCAAATTCAAGCTATATTATAAAGCCATAGTAACAGAAAAGCATGGTACCACCATGAGCAGAGAAATGCAGACCAATTGAGTAGAAAGTGCAGGAACAAATACGTTTACCTACAACCATCTGATATTTGACAAAGGAGCCAAAAACATATCCTGGAGGAAAAAGTAGTTATTTTAACAAATGATGATGAAAGAACAGGGCGTCTACATGTAGAAGAATGAATCTATTCTCAGCCTGTACTAACATCAAAGCAAAATGGATCAAAGTCCTAGATGAATAACCAGAAAAATCAAAACTGATGAAAGACAATATAGGGGACACATGGAGCCATAGGCTTAGACAGACTTCTAGAACAGGTCTCCCAAAGTACAGGAAAAATATTTGAAATCAAAAATTGGCCTATGTCAAATTAAAAAGGTTCTGTATGGCAAAAGAAAAAGCTAACAGGGAAGTGCCAACCTACTGAATACTGGAAAATTTTTGCCAGCTTCTTTTGCAATGAAGGTTTAAGAGCTAGTATATATAAATAACTCAGAAAATTTGACTTCCATGAAACAATAAATCCAATTAAAAAGTAGGCAAGCGAACTTAGTATATATATCAAAAAGTATTTCAAATGGCTAAAAGTAAATTTTTAAAAAAATTCCACATATCTAGCCATCAGAGAAATGTAAATTAAAACTGCTCTGAGCACTGGAAGATAGTCTTTTTAATAAACGGTGCTGAAAAAACTGACTCTCCACATGCCGACAACTAAAACTAGATTCATATCTATTACCATGCACTAAACTAATGTGAACATGGATCAGGGATCTAAGTGTTAAAACAGAAATACTAGATTTACTAGCAGAGAAATAGGCAGAAACCTCAAAGACAGGTGTAGGTGAGACTTCATGAACAAAACAAAGACTGCAAGGGAAACAGTACAAAGAATCAACAAATTGAATCTCACCTTATTAAAAAGCTTTACACAACAAAAGAATTCACCAACAGAGTGAAAAGACAGCCCACAGTGGGCAAAACGTACAGCAATCTTTTCCTCAGTCAGAGGACTTCTATGTAGAACATATAAAGAAATGAAAAAAAAAATAAGACCCCTCAAATCCAAAGATGTAATCAAAAAATGGGCATCTGAGATGAATATGCACACTTCAGATGAAGAAATACAAATGGCAAATAAATATATGAAAAAATGTTCAACATCATTTGTCATTCAAGAAGTGCAAATTAAAACAACACTGAGATTTCCTCTCACCCGAGAAAGAATGGCTATCGTCAAAAAAATCAAAGAATAACAAATGCTGGAGGGACTGTAGGGAAAAACGAATGCTTTCCACTGTTGGTGGGAATGTAGTCTGGAGCACCCACTGTGGAGATTCTTCAAGGCTAAACAAGAAATATTGTGTGACTCCACACCGTGTTCCTATAACAAGTGAAGACATCAGGCTAGAGTCCCACACACATACCCACGTCTACAGAAGCACAGTTCACAGTGTGAAGCTATGGAAAGAGTGCATCAACTGCTGAATGGATTAAGAAAAACTGGCTAAGACACACAGTGAAGATACCAGAGAGAAGAATGAAATTACAGTAGCCGCAAATAGATGGACCTAGAAAATATCACATTAAATGAAATTATCCAGACTCATAAAGTTAAATATCACGTTTTATCTTAGACAAGAAAGCAGGAATTACATAAATAAATAGGAGATGACGGAAAATCAGGACATAGATGTTTGGAGATGGGGTTGCAGATTGGGGGTGCACATATGCAAAGGAAGAGGTAGAAGGGGACTGGAATTGATCAGTGTGTTTAAGTCATGTGCCCAGAGAAACCCTGCTGTTATATAATATTAACATGGACTAATGCAATACGATAGAATAAAAAAAAATCTCACAGTCAGTTTACTTTCTGAAATTTCTTTCTGAAAACTTAAGGGTCAGGTATGAATTTCTCTGCTTTAAACCTGGCAGCCTTTTGTTTGTAGTTCTATTAAGGGACTTACTATAAACAGTTTTTCAATACAGTGAGGATATATCACAACACCTTAAATTTTGCCCATTTGCCTAAAGATATCAGGCATAACAAAATATAAGTGTTTGTGGTTTCAAAATTAGTTTTTTTTTTTTTTTTACTTTGCCATTTCTTTTATTTTTTAATGAAAAGTTCTTATATATAAGTCACAAATCTCATCTGGGAATTTTTCAAACAAACAGCACTCTATCAAAATAAAGCAGATTATACTGAACTTAGTAAAAGATCATACAGCACACACATAGCCATCTATTTGAAGGAAACTTAAAATTTTAAAAGAGGACTTTTATGATCCACATTAATCACTAACTTTAAAACTCACCCTCAGATTAGAGTCTATCTACATTTACATATAGAGTTCTTTCATTACAGTACTTTAATATGTAGTATAATCACAAAGGCAAACTATGAGTATTATTCATCTTTGCTACTTTATTCTGAGTAGGGCCTTGTTCATGCCTGGCTCATAATATATATTTTTGTTACTTTGAATAAGAAGCAGTAAGGCTATCTAAACAACTGTAAATCATAACCACAAAGTGGTAAACAAACTGAGAACAAATAATTTATTAGCCATAATTTCTTTTAAAGTACACATTAGTGTATTGTTTTAGGGCTCAGAAAACTTACATGTCTTTGAAAAACCTATGTAATTTAAAGAGCCTTTGTATCTTCCATATTTCATCCTCTCTTAAGAAAATTTTCCCTTTAAGAAAATTTCTTAAAGATTATTGTTTATTTTGGTACTTGATGAATTGTAATTTCCTTCCATCTAATCTTTCAAAAGATAACTTAATTGTACAGTATGCTTCCAAAGTGAAAAAAATAGACCAAACAAGAGACAAACAAAAAATACACATATATAAATAGTTGCAAAAGTAATTAGTTATTTAACTTGCATGTCTTTAAAATCTGTGTCTACTATAGTAGTTTAGTACATGTACAAAATATTGAATTCTATTGAAATATGGTTGACTGAGAAAAATAAAGACAAAATGAGACACTTCAATACAGGATGTGCAGAAGATAGAGAAAGCTCAACACAATTTTTTTTAAGTAGCAGGGTACCATGTAACCAGGAAGTTCAGGAGTGGTTGCAAGTCTACAAGCAGCAATTCAGCTGAAAACTAGCTTATCAGACAACATGAAATATGACAGCTGCTCTAGAAATAACCCTTCTTGCTGTGGTACTTTCAAGTACAAAGGGAAACCAAGTCTGGCAAAAAATTGTCTTGCTTTTATTGTGCTCAATTTTCCCCCTTTCTCTCTAATTCTGCCATCAAGTGCTCTAATTTTGGAAAGTTGTTATTTCCAAAGACCAACTCCACAGAGGGTTGCGTTTTGTCACTTCGCAATCAGAAACTCAAGCAGCCGTATCACTTTTGTTTGTAGCTACTCTGCTACAGCCAAATTGATCTGGGATATTGAAAAATAGCCTTGGATGTAACTCATGAAAAAATTCTATTTCCCCATTTAGCCTGTTTTATTTCCCTTTTCAAATTTTTGGTTATCTATTTCATCTCAGATCTAGAGCTTGTTTTACTTCAGAAAGAGATTTCCCTATTGTGTTATTTTGATAAGGAGATTTAGAGAAGTCCAGATCCAAAATTTGCCTTCTGAGAAAAAAATCTAGCTCTCAGTCACAGCAGGAAGTTTTAGAACTCAAACATTAAATTTTGTTTAAATTGAATTCTTGGTTAAACCTTTAGTTTAGGGTAAGTACAGCTGGGGTTTGCAGCTATTACAATCAGAATTTGTGGACAGATTGATGTTTTTTACACTCAATTTGAGTCCTCTATTTTATGCTATGTACAATCTGATCCAAGGATAAATGATACAAAGATATAATCTACAGAAAGTTTGAACTATGTTATCTCTCCCTGTCAGGGCTGTGTCATAACCAGATAGTAAAAAATACTCAAGAAGCAATTTAATTATTTTCTTAGTTTCTGAAAGAATATCAAAGAGAAATTCCCTCTATAAAACCAAGTAAAGCCTTTTGAAACCTGACTTCCTGATGTCCTTCTAATTTATATGCTGAGAGATGTCTCCAAATTCTTTCTCTTTCCATGTAAATTTCCTCTAGCTTTCTAGCCTGAGACAGTTTGGTGGTAGTATTTGCTATTTCTTCTACCCTCTCCACCTTTTAAACCATTCATAATAGCTTCTTTAATAGCAGGAATTTTATTCAAGCCAGTGTAAGTCAGACTCCTCTAACATCTCTAATTTCCTGTATCTCTGAGTACTTTGATCAAAGTCACAAAAAAGCAAAAGTGAATAGGTAGAAGGTAGGAGAAATAGAAAGTAATAAATACTGAGTGACAGACTCCTTCTAACCCAACGCCCTACCCCACCACTATATTTCCAAATTCACTTCCATTTAAGCACTTCAGTTAGAGCAGATTCACTTGTGCCTAGGAATCACGTAGACAGCTTTCTTTAAAAAACTTAAATCAGGCCAAGGATGTAACTCAGCAGCATAAGAGCTTGCCTGGCAAGTCTGAGGTCATGAGTTTGATTTCTGGTACCAAAAACAATACCCAAAACTTAAATGCCCAAGTCTGCCTCCAAACTAGTTAAACTCCAGTCTGGCCTAATGACCTGGCAATGTTTCAAAACTCTTCTGGTGAATCTAATACACAAAGTAGAGAGTACTGGTTAGGAGATTTGTTGTGCTCCTCAGAGGAGGGTGCCGTATTTAATTTCTTCTAAAGCGTTTGGTGCTAGATTAATGATGGCTGTAAAACTGAATGAAGGAGGACACAGTAAATAGAGACCAATGTGGGTGAGCACCTGACAGTATTAGGACCTAAAATGAGTAGCTGAGCTGAAAGAATGTGTTCCACGAGTCCCCTCCGCATTGAGCCACGATATGAGATTCAAGGCTAAGCCTACAACTGACTTTCCTTAGCATGAAAAGTCAGCTAAGGTTGCTAACACCAGACCTAACAGCAAAGTCTCAGTATACATATGTTCCTCCCACCAAAACGGGGCTATCCCCACCCCTGCCTGGTTTTACAAAATACGGAGACATGGGGTCCAGCAATGGGAACAATTTCTCCTGTGTCTGGGAAAAGCAGTTTAGTTGGCATGGCCTCTAAACATAACACTGGCGTCCCTGGTGAAGTTTCTGTTTAAAGCTAAGGTGCTCATTTATTCACGTTTATTAGGACAGTTATGGCTTACACTGTAGCGTCCCCTAAAACCTCACATGTTTGGAGTGATTGGATCATATGGTCCCTGTATTCCCCAGGGAATGAGTCCACTGAGGAGTGCATAGCTGACTTACGGTTAGGGCTTTGTCAGAGGAAGGTCACTGGAAGGTCTCTTCTTGCTCTGCTCCTCCCCTCTGCCCTGCCATGTTGTTTCTGCGTGGAGCCAGATGACTATTCACTGAACCTATGCGCCTGCATAATCTCACCTCCTGCAAGTTGCTGGGGTCTAACAATGAGCAAATGACAAAGACAAGGATGTACTTTTTCCAGTAACCCAATAATATGAGACAAAAGAGTACCTGCACAGTCAGGTACCTTAGGTCAATTCTCCTGCTTTGAATATGAGCTCTGCAATTTGTCTTAGTCTCATTTCCAAGGTCCCTCAATGCTTTCTCCATTTTTTGACTCCGCATTGATCAGTTTTACAGTAATGAGAATTCAAGCAGTCCTCAGGATGAAGGTACATTTTAAAATTACTTTGTCCCCCCAACTATCCTTTATAAATACACTATAATTTACCTGCTCATTTTAATGATTACAATATGGTTCTTGTCATGTTAATGTTTCTACAAATTGTTGTGCCTTCCCCTGGTAGATTTCCAACTGTTAAAATGATTCTGTACTGTACATAGATGTACCAAGCCTGGTTGGAATGAGATTATGGATTCAATGTATGAATATAGGCAAATCATCTTGCCATGTATAGTTTCTTATTTGGTGAAGCAGGTTGTAACAATAGCAAAGAGCAGATGAATTTCACTTTATAGACACTATCTTACATTGAACTGCAGGCCTTCACTTATTTCTCTTTTTTTTTCAACCGATATTCACCTCTTTTATACCATCTTCTGCTCTAACCAATATTCTTAGCAATATTCTTCTGGGCCTCCATAAATTCACCAAACTTTTTCAAGGTTCTAACAGTAGGCAGCCTATGTCAACAGTTTGAAGGAAAATTCAGAGAAGCCATTAAATTTTCAGGAAATCTCTCAGTGGAGCAAGGTAAATGCCTGCAATTAGGCTAAGCATAGTTACCATGATCTCTGTCATCCACCAAGGGCTCTAGTTTAAGAAAGCTTATGCCAGGAAGGTTGAGTTAAAAGCAAGTTTCCAGTTTTCAATTTTAGAAGGAATCATGAAACCTGCAGTAATATTCTAAAACATATAACAATGAGTAGAGTAAATCTTTACCCTTTACACCATAGTTCTAGTGAGACTGCATCCACCATGAAAATATGCCTTTGAGTATTGATTTTTGTCTCTAGTAGTGATGAATACTACAACTTAAAAGTGTCTTCCAAAGTAAAATTCCACATATATTTATTTAGTGACTCTCTGGTACTGGCTCAAGACAAAAGGCAAAAATATTTTCAAAGCATCCTAAATATTTCATGATCTTCTCAAGACACTGAAAAGGTGGTCATGCTTACTAATGTATCGATGAACTGCTCAAATCTGGGGCTTCATCTTTCATACAGTAGATGCTCCTGAAATATTTTCTCTCCCTCCACACCTGATCTTAGCCAAAAGGCCAAGAAGCAATTTCTCTGTTAACTCCACCCACAACTGCCTCTTCACACTGCACTTTTGGTGTTTTTCGTACCAAGGATCAAACTCAGGACCTTGTGCTTGCCAGGCAGGCACTTATGCCACTGAGCTATATCCCCGGCCCCACACAGCACTTTTGAGCTTTGTATTGTCTCATTCTCCCTCCCCTTCCTGCTGTCTTTGGTTTCTCCTAGCTGTGCCCAGTTCAAACAAATAACAGCATCCAGGACTTACTCCTATAAACGTTCTCATGTTAACTGATTCTACTCTAAAAAATAATCCTTGCGTTCAGTGTAGAGGTGGTCACATAAATACACAAAGATCACAGAAATTTGACAGCTCTTTTAGTTAGTTGGTTAATATTAATATATTGCTTGAAAGTTTTTGCGTATGTAACATATCAATAAATGTTTGGTGAGAAACTTCTGTCTACTGAGAAATGAATGTTTATTACCTCATTGGTTTTTACATATTTTGAAAAACATTCTGAAATTTAAATTTCCCTGATTATGCTAAGTAAATTTCAAAATGCAATGTTTATTTTTCTGATAAAATATAAAATAATCTAGACTGATTTCTATGAATTATGATTGGTCTGTATTTAAGAACTATATTACTCTTAAATACCCGGGGGGGTCAAATTATTGAGTCAATCAAGTCAATTTTATAAATATAATCTCAGGATATTATTTAGGTATTTCACATCAGAAGATAAGAGATGAGAATGTGATCTTCTACAGATACCTATCATTTCCTAACAAACTTATTTTACTGAAGTTTTGACAGAATCATGATCATCACAGATAAACCCAGGAAATGTGTGTGATGGTTTACATATACGAGTGTGAGTGTGACAGTTAAGCTTAATTTAACTTGATTGACTTGGGAACTGCCTGGGGAATTAATAAATTATACCTCTGGGTGTGACTGGGTGGGTCATGCAGGTGTGATCTTTTGGTCTGTGTCTGGTCCCTACCCACTCTTGCTCTGTTCCCTTGCTGTACTTCCCACGTGCCAGGAACTAAGCATCTTTGCTCTACCGTGCTCCTCTGCAGTGATATTTCTACACTGGAGCAAGCCAACCATGAACTGAAACCCATGGAACCGTGAGTTAAACAAAACTTTCCTTCTTTAAGTTATTCATGTCATATATATGGTCCCAGGGATAGAAAAGGAGAGCAATGCCATGGAGTGTGGGATTGTGTGTGTGTTTGTGTGTGTGTGTGTAAAGGTTTTAGTTACTAATTCTCAAGTTAATCCTATGCCCTACACTAAAAGTATTCTCTCTCGTTGGAAATTTAGCTAGATGTGGGTAGTTCATAATCGCACTGTTGCATAACTAGCTCATACCTTGCATCAGGAGATAGGAGTAAGAGTGACATTTCCTGTCTCAAAAAATTATAACGGAATCATTTGGGATTCTGCTCACTTACATCTTTCATTGGACTAGTATATTTAATAGCTAATGTACCCATGTTATAACATCCTAACTGACCACTAAATAATGCTACTTCTAAAGGTCCTGACACCTGAGGCTTTTAAGTGAAATGCTAAGAGCTAACATTTTACTTGGTGGTTACTTTATGTCTGTGATTGTGCATATAGTATTCATTTAAAAAGAGGTTTTCTAAAGATCCACTTAAAGTTCTAATCTCAAAACTCATTTAAGAAAGTAATTCTAAAATGTATTTTTAATATAGCTCTTCAATTCAATATTTTTAGAATCAGGGCTAAAATTGAAATTCTGACCGATAATTGTCATTATAGATTCTAAAACACAGTTCTATAAGGCGAGTGCCTTCAGAGTCAAGATTCCAGGATGGTATTTATATTACATTTTCTTAAGTTTTTATAGAAGCATCAAAAACCACTATTCCTTCAATTCTAAAAAGGAAATGCTATCAAGACAAAGCAATCATCAAATAAAAAATACAATAAGGCCACCTCATGTGTATAGATGGATGATAGATACCTGGAAGTCATTGGAAAGGCCATTGACAATACTTGGAAAATGAGCAAGGCACTCCAGGGAAGAACATGACGTGGAAAAGCATCTCCGTGCCTTGGCCTTCTGTCCAGTAGCTGTACTACTTTTCATTACTCCCAAGATTCCCTCTAACCAATAGCCTGATGAGAATGAGGACATGTAACTTTCAGTCAGGAATGACTGATGTTATCTTTCCCCGGAATTTGATTTTTTTTTCCAGTATCAGGAATTGAACTCACGACTTTGCACTTGCCAGGCAGGCACTGTGCCACTGAGCTAAATCCCCAGCCACATCTTTTTTTTTTTTTTTTTTGAATTTGAATTTTCTTAAAGAAAGAAATTACAAGCTTTTTCTACAGAAATAAATATTTACATAACAAAATTATACTTATTTAAGTTTTATATAAATTATATCAAATAGTTTGGTCAGATGACACAGGTGACAATATTTCTAAAATTGCAATGGCTTGTTCCAATGGAGGCCTCTCCAGATAGGTTGGCATCCTTGTAAAGCAAGTTCAGTCTACAGAAAATACAGTCTAATACATATATACTAATAAGTGTTTTAAAAGTGATTACTGTGGAGAATACTTAAACTTGTCAGATTTGTTTGCTTAACTCAGAGGACAAAACTAAACTATGTGCTAAACCTTCAGTATAGCATGGTTTGTATATTTCTTGAGATAACAATGAATTTACATTTTTAAATACACAAGAAAACAAGAATGCTGACTGGAGACCTATGTGACCTACGATCGGAAAATATCTATTATATAAGCCTTTACAGAAAATATTCGCTGATATCTATTTTTTTAAAAAAGGTCCTATTTGAATGGAGTCATAGTTATCACACGCAGAATTTTGTAAATCCTGTTTGAGTTTCCTCTTTATTCTGAAGTGTGAGGCACCACTAAAGACCTAAAAACTCAGCTAAGTAGGAGCTCCTAAAATTACAGGCCTCAGGCCAGTCGCTTAAACAAAACCCGCTAAAGTAGCTAATATGATTCTGGCAGCCTAATGCAGCCCTGTTACATAATCCTGTGGGTTCTGCCGCCATAAATACACAGGTAAAGTCTGAGGATATTTTCTGCAACTGTTAGTGCTGACTAGAAAAACACACTTTCCATATGCCAAGGAAGACTTTGTTTAGAAAGATCACCTTTGCCACACTTTGCTGACTTAGAAGTAGCATATTTTCTGAGCATCAGAAAGGACATGTATCCTGCCCTTGCTATCTCCACATTCAATGCCAAAATATAGCCCGGTATATTTATTTTTATTTTGCTTTTTTAAAGTTGTCATATGACTTAGTTGCTTTCATTTTTATAATAATAAAGTCTGTTCTATAGTGCTAAAGCTTACGGGGAAAAGTACTGGGCTCAAATAAATAACCTTCAGGGCTGATATTGCTTCATCGAAAGCCTGTGAATGAATGTCTCTTTGTATAAGTTTGAAGCAATTTATTTCTTACACACACATTCATGCTAGAGAAGGAATGCTTTTCTCCTTTTAGTTCTGTTAAGCACATCTTGATTTTTCCAAAGAAAATAGCACTGACCGCATCATTTACAACTCCATTCAACAGCATCAAAAAAAATCTAAACAAAACTGTAAGATGAAATTACAACAAATATGAATACGTATTACACTGTTAAGAATCTCCACTGAAAATAATTTATACGTCCCAATGGAGAAAAAGTGACCATATGCAGCAGCGCTATTTGTTATATTGATGCTTGCAAAGTTTATTCCATGACGAATTATTTAAAATAAACCCATTTAGTTGAAAACAGTGTTTTGTTTTTATTTTTGGTTTTTCTCCAGTACCAGGAAGCGAACTCATGACCTTGCACTTGACAGGCAGGAGCTTTTGCCGCTGAGCTAAATCCCCAGGCCCAAAAACAGTGTTCTACATGACATGAAGTACGAAGTGAACGTAGCTCAAAAGGACTAGAAGGAATGATTTTTGGACTGAATTGTGCCCTTCCAACTCTGTACATTGAAACCCTAATACCCAGTTCTTCAGAATGTAAGAAAAACCCTTTAAGACAATGATAAAATTTAAATGAAGCCATTAGGGTGAACGCTAATTTAATATGGCTGATGTGTTTTGAAGAAGAGGCTATTTGAACACGCGGAGAAACCACCAGCCAGGCGTCGGTGTGCATGCAACCCCAGCCCTCTCAGCTGCAAGGGCAGGAGAATGGGCAGTTTAGAAGAATGTTTCTAGGTACAAGGCTGGGGCTGCAAAAAAGAAAAAAAACAGCGGCGAGGAGGAGAGAGAGGAGGAATAGAGAGAGTAGGCAACGCGTACGGAAACAGTATGAGCGGAGTTCAAGGAATATGGGTTCTTAAACAAATGAAGCCTCCCAATGCCTTTAACTTGGGCTTCTTCTACCAGAACCAAAGGAAAATGAACTTCTGTTGTTTAGTCCCCCTAGTCTGTGGTATTTTGTTATGGCAGCCCTGATACGCTGCATATGCAGTTCATTACAGAATTGTGATTTGATTTTGCTGGTCAGATTATGCTCCAATTTTACGCTTTTAAACTTCCTGTCCATAACTCAATTCCCTCAGCCTTTTCTATTTCCCTTCTTTTCTTTTTTGTCTTTCTTCCAGGAAATATATTTTGATCACCTACTGTGTGTCTAGCTTTGTGAATACCTCAGCACTAAGTATTCAGTAGAAAGCATGATTTGATTCTTTAAAAAAATTTAATCTGGTAAATTTTAGCTACAGATTACTTTGCTTAAGAAAGAATTATGGAAAAACCCTCCTCAGGATTTCACAATGCATTAAGGACATGGTTGTGCATGCATGCGCGCGCGCACACACACACGCGCACACACACACACATAGGCGCACACACACACACACACAACAATGCATTAGGAATTCTGAAGAAATGCTGCTGATTTTTCCTCCAAGAACAACAGAAAAGTATTTGTCTTTGCAGTCTGATGAAAGCAATTGCATCAAACTCATATGTAATCAAAGCAAATAATCTCAGGTTGCTTTGCAACACACATCCTTAACTTTCTACTAAGCTTGAATATAATTAAAAGCAAGTTACTGATCAATAGCAGACCCCAGTCGTACATTATTTCAGAGGATGAATTTCAATTTTCTGTCAACATCACTCCTCAGCCCACCATACATATATCCTGTCTTCACAGGAGGTTGGATCCTAGACCTAAAACATCTCTCATTTCAACACATCACCTCACAATTTTAGTGAGAAGACAAAGTTATCAGTTAGAAGTAACTCATTTGAGAAAATCCATTGTCATTACCTGAATGATACTTGGCATATTTTTCTCAAAGAAGCATTTCATAAACTAGGGCATATATAAATGTTCTGAATATCATAAAGAATCTGCTGGTACTTCATGTTAAGTGAACAAATTTTCTCCCTGAACTCATATCCAACTTCCTTTATATGTCTTCAAAATCTAATATGATAGGCAAAAAAGTCTTGGGAATGTCAGATGATTACTTTCCAGTGATGTATAAGTTAAAGCATTAACTATGTGAGTGTGCTCATAAAATAATAATATGTATGATTCCTCAAAGGCTTGACATAGGCAAAATTGTGAAGCAGAAAATTTTTGGACAGTAATCCATCAATCTGATTATAAATGTTTCATGATCAAATTCATAGAAAAAAATCCATACTTACTTCAGGTATTACTGATATTAAACATGTATAATACACAAATAATAAGCAATATAAAATATGCAATAGTCTTGAATATAAATTCCCTACATCAAGTTGATTATTCCAAAAATTTTGAACTGATTTTTGTTACACTCAAAGTATTTGTAAACAATCTAAGTATGTAAAATCTAAATGAAATGTTGGCTGATCATTTTATGTTGTCAAAGTGTAGTAATGCAGATATGTTTTAGATTTCAATTATTTGTTCATGATTTGTGGAGTTGAGTAGCAGTTTTTTTAAACTGTGTAAAAATAGTTTTTTTAGAAAATATTTTGTGGTATTTACAATAGGACGGTAATAACTAGGGCCACGTTTTTATTCATTAGTCTCTTAAGTCAACAGTGGACAATTAACAGAACAAAAAACTGTCACTGTATTTACCAGTTTTTATGATATGAATACTTCCACGATTACCAAATTCATGTTGCCCCCAAATGTTACTGACCAGAAGTTTGGGACCAAATGCACAGGAGAAATGTTCAGTATTATACGTGGAAATATGAGAGAGAAATCTGAGGAGTGATTGCAAAAGATAATAGGAATCCATTCCCAGAAATAGAAATTGCTGCTCTTTAGTAGCAATCAGCAACTGTTCTTTATTTTTAGAATAGTATTTGCATGTTAGTAATTCACACTACCATGCAATTATAATAGTCTGCACTTCCATAGGCATATAATAATTAAATGTAATACAATAATTAGGAAGTCCAAAGTTTTGAGTATCACTTTCGCTTTTAATAATTTATTTAATTGTAAGTTTATATGATTTATTTTTTTAACTGTGATGCTTTAAAAATTGGCTCTCACTATTTAAAAAATTAAATAGTTGACTGTCATGAAAGGTCTAAGCCATTTTCAACATCGCTGCTGTCAAACAATTCTCTGTGCATTAAACCCATTTTCTCCATCCCATGGTGATTTTCTTTCACATATCCACACAGCGGTTCCCTTCCTTTGGAAGGGAATTGCCACCATCTGATCTTAACTTTGTGGCATTAGAAAGAATATTCAAATAAATTACACTACAATAATACATCAAAGAGAGCTAGTTTATTTCCAATGTGATAATAGTACTAATCTTCCAAATAACTGTATCTCTAATAGTGAAACTTTACATTGTTAATTGCTACATTTGGGAATAGACACATTTCAGTACAAATGATTCAAACTGTGTCATGTAGCTGATAAAAATATTTTTTGCAGGCAGTATAACCTAGGCTAGTTAGAAAAGTTACCAGCAGCTTTTCATAACTTTGGAATTAACAACCAAAGGAAGTAATTATCCTCCTCTTTATTGATACAGTCTAGAAGCTACCGTTGGAGCATTACCCTCCTTTGCTTTCTACGGTCTAGCAATTCTAAGCTGGTTCCCTAAGAACACCATGCTCTCTTTAGCCTCCAAGTACTCACTCAAATGCCTGTCTACTCAAAAGTATCCTTCTCATTTGCTGACTTCCTTCCACATCCCCGCTTAGCCGGCCTGGCCACTTGTCTTCACCCCTTTCCTGCATTCCATGAAGTGTCGGGAACAAGTCTGCAAAGTTCTCTAGTACTCATTAGCATTAGTATTCTCCAAACTCAGAATGATGCCGGGTACTTTGTTGGCACTCAGCAACTACTGTTTATATGCAATGCTGACGATACAGAGGAAGAAAAATAAGCATGTGGAAATATGTATATGCTGCTTATTTATTTCTTTAGGTTTTAACTGCATTGTTTTGAAGTGAAAAGATACACTGCACTTGACTGATTTTGATTGGATGAGCAACTAGTTAGCAATAAACTGCTTCAGCAGCCCAGTTTACTGAAATATCACCTCCTTTATTCCTGGAAACCCCCCAGGGGATGCAAAAAGTTGTTAAAAAGACATGCCTAATTATACAAGCAAGCTCAGAAACATCTCTAGTTGCTAGAATCTAATTGCAAATTTGCCTGCCTCTTCCTTCAGCTTGAGAAATTCACACACTCCACATACAATAATGTCAGTATCTTTTTGCCATGGTTTGCCAGGAATAGAGCAGCTACAACTCCTCTGGAGAGACTGCGAAGCAAACGGGGAAAATGAACAAAATATGGAGAAAACTTCCTGACTTTCCAACCCCAGTAGACTTACTTTGTAGATACAGAGAAGTTATGACACATTACATCATCTTTCAGACATATTACTTAATTTGAGTCCCAATTCCAGTAATCAGCACCAGAAAAGAAAAAAAAAAATAATGATGCTTTTGATCAGAACAAGTAAAAAAAGGTGATGCCCTCCTTTTCACACTGTTTTCAGGAAACAAATATCAACTTGAAGCCATTCTTTCCTCCCTCCCACAGCACTGAAACCTAAGTAAAGAGGAACACAGCCTTAAACACTGTTACACTGTAGCTAGTACAAAAGGAGAGGGATTTGCATTAGTACAAGTGCTAAGAGTTGAGCTTCAGGCAAGGAAAGATCATTATTTATAACAAGCTGATCTGCTTCTATATGATTAACGGAAGAACAGCGAATTAATGCTGTTATCTTAATATTGTTTAAATGGCCTCTAGATGTGATGTGGAGCCATGCCAGGCAGAATGGTTAACACAAAATAAATGTCAATCCAAGAGAGATTTCTGGGAAACGTTTTCACCCGGAGTAGAATTTGCTTAATTAATGGCCCAAAAATGATAAGCTCTGATAAGCCTCTGGTGGATAGTCTTATTTTATTTGGGGAAACGGGACACAGGCCGATTTAATGGGATTTTCTTCAGAGACTGGTAAAAGTGGTAAGCTGCTGGATAATTATCAGCCATTTTAATGATTTCTTCTTTTCAAGATGTAGTGCATGCCCTAGGTTATCTGGGGAAATGGATGAGGAATACATGAAACCGGAACGGTAGTTTTTCATTATCTATAACTTTAACCATCTGCTTGAATAGGAAGTTAGATTTTCAAGGCAAAAACAAGTTTTTTATTATCCTCAAAAGAAGGGTTTAGTAAGTGACTACTTGAGAATTAGTCATCCATAACAGGAAAATTTAGTGTTGAAGTGGATTTAAGGATGGGACTTGCGTACTAATTATCTTGAGACTTGGAAGTATCTTTATAAAGTAGGATGAGTAGGAGCTCACATTTCAGAGATCTGGTTCCTGCTTTGAACCAGAGTATGGCTCTGATATGAGAAACCCTTATTTGTTATTTAGCTGGATAATTTTCTTTCTATCTTTCAAAAAATCAACTTCATACAGTGAATTTGTAGCCGCAGAGCAAACTGAAGACAGAGTTGTATGCAGAAGAAATACTTACAATATTTGAGATTTAAACTCAGAAAAATTATATTCTGACCCAGTTGTCAGCATGTGGGATATTTGTAAATGAACTGAGAATGTCTCTACTGAAATATTCCCAGAATGCTCACAGCATGGGGCAGAGAAGACACTGATGCCTTCTTGCACATTATAAAGGGTAATGGTTGTTACCCTGTAACAAAAGACAGGATAACAAAAAATACGACAAATGCATTTGATGAAAGAGTTTTTCACACTGAAGACCAAAGACGGGATGAACTATTTTGTTCTATGCTTGGTTTCAATGAAGCACAGACCGTGGTGAGGAAATACCTGGATGACAAAGGTGTCATCGAATAGAACTAGAAAGAAGAGGGAAACCTGGCCCTCAATGGTGGCATTTCTACTTCTTGAGCATGGGCCAGGAGCCCTCTGGAGTTGGGTTTGCAGTTTTGTGTGGGGAACTCTTAGCAGAGCAGTGTTTATATAGCTGGCTTTTGAGGAAAGAGGCTCTGGTTTCCGGCCCACCTTGGGAAGAATGAATGCTGGTTTCTTGGCTTCTCTTTGGGAAAAATGTGGACTTACTTATAGGAAAATGGAAGAAAGTCCAAGGGATGCTTTACTCCTGAAGACCTCAGCTTGGAGTACTGTTCTGAGATCCAACTACAGTAATATTGGATATGTGAAAGACCCTCAGAATTTTCTAAACAACTTTTTACACCCAATGCTATAGTTCCGATCTTGTGTGTCCCAAAATGCCCACATGTTCAAGGCTTAGTCCCCAGGACAGCACCATGGGGAGGCGGTGGAAACCTTAAAAGAGGGGCCCAGTGGTACATCTTTAAGCTATTGGGCAGTGTCCCTCAGAGGGCTGTAGAAACCTTGCCTCTTTTCCACTGTCTTTGCTCTGTGACTTGCTAGTAGGTGGGTGGTTTTACTCAGTCATTGTCTGTCGCCATTTTGGCCACCTTGCCACAGGCCCAAAAGCAACGGGGCCAAGCGATCTTAGGCTGTGGGCTCCAACCATTGGCTAAAAATCAATCTCTTCTCTTTATAAGTTGATTACCTCAAGTGTTTCTCAGAGTGGCAGAAAGTTCACTAACACGTTAAGGTATTGGGTAAGAAAGGGAGATCATTTCTGCGGGGATCATAGATCCTCCCCAGTGAAGTCCCTGTTCATTTCACTCAGCTTTACTTAGGCAACAGTGGAATGACTGGGAAGTCTCTTGTCCCAAAAAGGGGTTTTACTTTATACAGGATTGCCATTGCCTTTTTGCTCATACCCTAGGCTTTGATGACAGCTGCCTACTATTTTTTTTTAATTGACGTTTTTGATTTCCTCCCTGTCAGTACATCTTCTTTTCCCCCTAGGAGGACTACTCTACAAAAGGAGTATTCAAAATGTCTTTTAGGTCCTGCACTCATTGAGAGCAGAGCAGCTGGCAGAAAGTGATCTTGAAATGACTTGAAAATTATATTACTATTGAAGAAAAAAATTCCAATAATAATCTTGTACTCCCTTCTAATGAGTCTGTATTTTCACATCACCACATGTACTTTCCTGTTTTCATTGCTTGCTTATTAAATGTTTAATCATTAATCTCATTGGTTTGAGATATAGATTTTGGAATTCCCAGTATCCAGCCATGGTAGTTGTATTGCAAAATATGTCTGTGTGACCACTTATCAATAACAAGAAATCAACTTGGAAATTCTACATTAAAGTTAATTCAATTTTCCACTTTGGCTAGCCTTTCTAAACATATTCCCAAACCAAAATAAATATGCTTTTATTGTAGCATTTCACCAAGTATTTTCCAAATAATAACCTAGCTTCAGGGAAAGTGTTAAGGTTAAAAGAATCATATTTAAACAATGATAAATGTACTGTGGGAATTTTCAGAATCCCATATGTGTCAGTGAACACGGTGGAGCACACAGAGAGAACGTAGACACCATATGAAACAAACCTAGTTGATGATAGGATATTTTTCTCATACAGTGTCTGTCAGGCTAGCACTTTACAGAATTCACTTTGGGAAACTGCACTTCATTGTAAGATGTCTGGTAAAACTGAACAGAGCCAGGCTGTCCTGGGCAGGGCAAAGATATTGTGTATATACTCTTCCCTTCCAATATGCTCCAGGACTAATTAACTTATCCAATTGGTAAGTTGACTTATGTTGCCTACCAAGATATGTGAAAGCCTTAACTCTGCAACCTGTGATGTTATTTGGAAATATGATCTTTTCAGATGTAATGAACAAGGGAGTCCAGTATGACCTTTGTCTGTACAAGATGAGAGAAAACTGGGACAGACACAAGGGGAATACAAGGCAGAGGCACACAGGCAGCATGACGCGTAGCACAAAGCAGAAACTGAGAGTTGTATCTACAAACCCAGGGATGTGAAGGAGATTGCACTGAAGGCCAGGAGGCAGGTGTGGAGCCTCTTCCACAGAGTTCTTAGAAGGAATCAACTTGGTTTACAATCCCATTTCAGACCTAGTATGTAAACTGTGAGGAAATAAATTCCTGTTGTTTGAAGGCATACATTTGTCATTTTTTAAATGGCAACCAGAGCAAACTAGTACCGATTCCGCTACCTAAAAGTGCATTGCTGCAGCAGATACCTAAAAATGTGGAAGTACTTTTGGAACTGGGTAAGGAGGAGAAGCTGCAAGGGTTTTGAGGAGTTTAATAGAAAGAGCTTAGATCACACTGAAGAGACGGCTGGCAGAAACAGGCACTGTAAAGGCTCATTTTTGAATTCCCAGATGGAAATGAGGTACATGCCATTGGAAAGAGAAGGGAAGATAATTCTTGGTATAAAACAGCAAGAATTTGTAAGACTCATTTCCACAGGGGAAGAAAAGTGAAACTTGTCAGTGATAAACTTAAATATTAAATGGAGATATTTCTATGTAAAATGTGGAAATCATTGTCTGGTTATTTTTGCTGCTTTTTGTACAGATAAAAGATATATTAAAGAAGGCATTCTGCCTAGAGACTGTAACGTGGTCCAATAACCAGGTCCATCACATATTTTATCCATTTCCCACCACTGCTTTGTAACCTCACAAGGGCAGGAATATGAGTCTGTTCTGTTTACTGATATTTCATAAATGTCCAGACACTCAAAGATGCCCTATAAGTGTTGAAAGAATGGATGAAACTTATGTATAAACCTTAAATTATTGAATTTGGTCCACCAATTTTCATGTCAAAATTTTCCAATTAATTTATGAAAAATGTATTCATAAGGTTATTTTACCACCAATGAAAATAATGTACATGACTGCAGTTAGAACAGATACTGATAGACCAAAAACAAGATCCTGAAATTAATCATCTCTTAATGGGACTTAAAATAGTAACTTTGTTCTGAAGGAAAATGGTAAAGTAGTTTTGGAAATACATAAGCATGGTTAGAGGCAAATTTGAGGTCACATATAAAGTTGGTTCTCAAGTAAGGTTTTAGCTTTTATACCTAGAATGAGAACTGGTAACATCTGGGTTGACTTTAATGGCATAAACCCTATAAATGCTAATAGCAAACAAAAATCTAAGCTTCCATACAATATATTAAGGTCATAAAAAGTGATGGCTGTCTTTATTCTTAAGTTAATCAAACTGTCACCTAAATCTTTATTGTTTTAAAAATGCTACACAAAATGATATGGACTTTATATGAACAATTCCATATGTTAGGCAAGGAAAACAATAGCCACACTGACTTTCCCACGTTCTTCTCTTAGCAGTTTTCACAGATGGTCGTATCTACTCTTTTGAGAGCAGCTGACAATCTGTTAACAATCCGCTGAAAAGTTTGTGTTCTTCGTTATTATATTTGCATATATTGCACTTTTTCTTTGAGATTCTTTAACTTATACTAGCCACGTAAAGGAAAGATTCTGTAGAATTAAAAGGACAAAAACGCATTATGTATTTAATTCACATAAAAATACATATTCCAGCTGGGCGTGGCAGCACATGCCTGTAATCTGCGAGGCTGCGGCAAGATTGCAATTTCAGCACAGCCAGGCAATTTAGTGACTAGAAAAACACTATTTTAAAACAAAACAAAACAAAACAAAACAAAACAAAAAAGAAACTGGCTAAGCATGCAGGTTACTGAGGAGGCCCTGGGTTCAATTCTCAGTACTGAAAAATACACACACACACACACACACACCCCTCACATTTTTTTCACTGTTTAGATTTAGAAGCATAGTTTTCTTAGTATGTGCAAGTACCAGGTAAAGATAACATGTTACTGCTTGATTCAGATAAAAGCCTTCAATTATTTATTTGTTGTCTCCAATCTCATATTACTAAGATTTTCTCTTCATCTCTTTGCACAGCTCTTGTGGACATCCATGCTTTGTTGCAATGTTCTTCGCTTTCTTGCTCACTAGCACATGTATGTGGTATTTTACATGTATTTTACTGTCTAGTGAAAGCTCTTGAATTGTCACCTTCTAATCCATCTGCCTTCTCTTTCTTCCTCTGTCATCTCCAACTTTCAAAGGGAATTCCTTCTCTCAGTTCTTTGCTTGGACAATCAGACTCATTCTTTAAAATCTTGCACAAAAGTTGACACGCCTTCCCCACTTCCAGGAGGTGGAGCTATGAAGTCCCACTCTTTATTCTATTTTATTTTGGTATTTGGTTCACATCTCTAAGAGGGTATCTTCTCCATGGGATTATGTATTTCTCAAGTCAAGAACTGTGTTCTTTTTATACAGCTCTCTCTACTGCTTTGAATAGTACTAGACTTCACTGAGGTCTTCAAAAAATATATAGCAAATAAAAAAGATTAGGAAGCAAGACAAATCAACAGAGTTACTATCTGTGTTACTGTGATAGTCTATCAAACCATAATGGGAAATAAATAGATGGATTTATCTGAGCATCCTTATTTCTCTGGATACAATTTCAAAGCTTTAATTTAATATGGTGAGGTACCACAGGACTGTAAGATTGTGTTTGTTAGCTTTTAAAATAATTTTCAAGATCAATATGGTTATTTGTGTTTCTATAAAAGTTTATTAGGATTTATTTTTCCTTTCATAGCCTTTTCTTATTCTTCTCTCATAAGATAATGGTAAGAGAATATAAGGTTTTCTCTTCAGATAATACAAAGAAAGTTATCCCATAATAAGCACCTGAAGAAATCCTACAATATTGGTGAATTAGCAAAGATAGGAAAAGCAGAAGGATGTCTAGTCTTTTAAAAAGTAATTAACAACTGTTTTACCTTTGCCATTTTTCTTGACTTTCTGACATAAAATTTTAAACTCACAAGAAATGTACTAGGATTTAAAAATGAGTACACATCTGGTAGTTAACTTTAACAATCATCAGTGTTTTGTTCTATCTTAATTTTTTAATGTAAGCAAAGGAAAACCAAAAACAAAATATACCTCTGAAAGGTAAAATTAGTAATTTTGTAGGCTAAGTAATTCATTTTTCAAGAAAAGGGGGAAAGAAATACTATTGACATATTTCAGCAAGACAGAAGAGACAAACTGTGAAAGGCTTAAGGAGAAACCTTGTGTGTCCGCCTGTTCGGTGACCCAGTGTGAAGTATTACAAGGCATGCTCTTGTTATTTTGGTGTTTTGTTTGGGGAGGGGGTGACGCTTGCAGAGTGCAGAGTGCAGAGTGAAGAGAAAGGATTTGTCCATAAACTGGAAATGATTGTGCTTCCCGGTCTTCTGCCCTCTGGTTGGTATTGTACCAGAGCCTTTCACAAATTAGTGGTGCTAATAATTACGACCAGAAGCATCTTAGAGGCCTAGTTCCTGCCCCAGATTCCTCATGCAGTCAGACATTCTCTCTACCTTGAATTCATACATTTCAATTTAAAACTACTTAGTGTCTTTTATGTGTAAGACAAGGTGACGCGTTTCCATTGTCAGTGACACACTCTACCTTCACTCATCAACATTTACTGAGCCCGCCAGTGTTTCCCTAATCTAGGCAAACTTGTAAGTGGCCAGTACTAATCTAGAAATACAACTAAATACCAGGAGCACATTTAGAAAATGAAATGGAGTTTTGTGCGACTGTTTGAAGTCTCTCTCTTTAGTCAAAGAGTTAGACAGAAAGCTACTACCTATGTCTAAAAATAACAATTAAACCAGTGCATTAGTGTGGGAAGTGGAAAGGGTTTTGCATTACCTATGTTTTGGTGTGGTGAGCTATAGCACCTTCTGAATGCTTGGACCTAGGGCTCAAGCCACTTGTCTGCACCCCATCTGACAGGTTTAATAGAGGCAGCTAAATTGAAGGAGTCATCTAGACGGGGAGCTAAGTCAATTGTGTTAATGATTTTACCCTAGACTTTGAATCATGATGTAAAGAGCAGGTTTTACATTGGTAGCAAGACACGAGCAAAGTTGTAGAGTTCAAGTGATTTGCACTAGAATAAAAACTTATGGAGACTATTTGATGATTTTATCTCTTTATGGTTCCCTAAAGCTGTTCTGTATACAGAATTATTCTATTAGGCCCCTACTGATTACTAATGAGGAAATTGTATAGTTTCTATTAAAATCTTTTCCCTATCCCAACTTGTTTCCTTGAGTTTTTTTAGGGTATTATTCTTACACAATCTTACACAGATGATTCATGGTCAGTTCATTTCTTGCCTATACTAAAACTTAGTTCTCTCATTCATTTTCATATTAGTTTCACATAGTAACCTCTTTAAAAACCAGGGGGGCTAGTCAGTGTTTTACTCCCATATCCAGCTTAGAGTTTGGGATTATTGAGCTTCATAAATGTCTATTAAAGTAGGGGATGAATAATACATATGGAAAGGTAGGAACTATAGGAAATACTTGATTGAGCAAAGAAAAAAAAGCTAAATTTAAGCTGCAATTTGATTGGTTTTTCTTACAATCTATTTGATTAGTTTCACTTAAATATGTATTAGCAAATTACCTGTTTTTTTAAAGTATAGTAATCAACCATATATTAAAAATAAACTATTAAGAACCTAAGAAAGTTTGTGAATTAATAAATTCAGACTATTTAGAGTGTAGTTCAACAATAGTACTCAAAACAGCAATTTCTCTTCATACACTGAAGAAAATAATAGAGGATAGATGCTTGGGTTCTTTGGGACATGAGACTAAACTGGCAGAACACAGAGATACAGCTTTTATTTATTTCCAGGGAAATCATATGTTCTCTTAGAGCCCAAGTTGAGAAGAACTGTCCACCCACTCTAAAACTATCTTATTAACAAATTAAAAGGGCGAATGTTAACGATCGCCTTGTGTAATAATTACACGGTATTTATAGCTAGCTATGTTTTTAAAGTCAATGTATTTGTATACCTCTGCAAGACTGTAATGATGAGGAGCAAAAGGGCAGCGTGTGACACACATCTGCCTTGTCCACAACCTTCTCAGCAACTCTTACATAACACTGATTATTCTAACAATCCAACTGATAGAGGTATGAGCTTCTTCATCTCTCAAAACATGATCATTTTAATTTCACCAGGCCATCAAACAAATGGAAAAGCAACACAGATTTTTTTCTCCACTCAGAAGTTTATTTCAGACATATTAGATATTAGAAACAAATGACATATTGCACAATGCTTTTTTAAAACATTTTTTATTTGAAAAAGAATAAAAAACCAATTAAAATGATACAGAATTTCACAACAGGATGATAGGAAGTTGACAAAGGTTATTATATTGCATCTGATAATCTGAGCAACTACACATTACTTTTTTATTTTTTGTCTTGTTTCCTTTTATTTTTTGAGACCAGGGCTCACTATATATTTCAGCTTAACCGTAAAATCACTACATAGTTTAAACTGGCCTCCAAAACAAAAGTAACTCCTCCAGCCTCAGTCTTACAAGTGCAGGGGCTCCAGGTGTGCACCCCAACATCTGGCTGGCACACACTTTTCTCATTTGTTCAACTCTGAAGCCATGCATTTCCTGGACAACAAAACAGCTAGACCATAGCACAGTGTTCTTAATTTACATCAGCATTTTCATTTGAAGAAGTGAAAAGGGTAGCATTGTCTCTACAGTCAAAAAATGTTCAGTGCCATTTTTTATGCTTTTTATGTGTGAAAAGTAAAATTATATATAATACTCCATAATGCTCATTACAACTCATAATATTGACATTGAAACAACACAGTGTTTTGAAGCTCTTTCTCAACTGATAAATACATTTTAAATAAAAGGCAAAATACTTATGTGATTTAAACCACTTTTATGATTGCAAGATTAATGTAACTAATGGCTAAATCTGCTAATTTCTTATTGAGTTTATAGTAAATGACTTGAAAAGAGAGGAAATACCACAGCAGTTGTTAGAATTAAATATACAGTTGAGTTAAGGGAAAATTTCATTATCAGTACAATGAAAATATTGATCTCATGACATATTTTCTCAAAGTAAAAGTGGAATTAAAATAATTGCAGAACAGCTTTAGCATGTAAATATTAAGGGTCTTTGGAAAATAATTCATAAATGTTACTTTCCTGTACACATTAAAATTTGCTGAATTAAAATTTTTAGGTTGGGGCTGGGGATTTAGCTCAGCAGCACAGTACCTGCCTGGCAAGCACAAGGTCTTGAGTTCAATTCCTGGTACTAGAAAAAAAAAAAAAACAAAAACAAAAACAACAAAAAAAAACAACAGAAAAAAAAAATGAAATTTTTAGGTTTACTCAGAATCTTTTACCGAGTAAGGCAGCAGGCAGAAGACAGAATACTTCTTTTCATAACTTTGTCAGAGGTACTCCTCTGTTGGCTTGATGTAAAGATAATGGAATAAGGACAATATTAAGGGTGTATAAAAGAAAAAAAGGGAGGAAGAGTCTATCAAAATCATTGAAATAATTATCACTACTCTCATTTCATGGAAGGAGATTTAACTAATAAATGGATAAGCTCCAGGATTTATGTTAAATTTAAGAAAAATTATGAATTAAAAATTACATATGTTTGAATTACTCATCAATGAACATCACAACATGGATCCAGTTTTGAAATCTTTTAATAGACCTTAGAATGGTGCAGTTTTTAAAAGAGTGAACTAAAGATTAAATGGATTCTTTTTGATATATGTGACTTTTATGTCAATTACTGTACTTAACTTCCTCGTTAGAACTCACTCCTCTGCAGGTAGTGTGGGGTTCTGGTGCACATCTTTCAATATATCTACTTAGAAAATGCCCTCTGAACCTCCACTTCCAGCTATCTCATCAGTAATGCGATTCACATTACAAATGACTGCATTAACTATTCCTTATTCCAGGACTATGTAAGAATCCATTTTTATTGACACACTGTGCATTTGCACAGTGTCTTCGGAAAGTAAGAAGGAAGACTTCATTGTCTCTGCTAATAATGTCAGCCACGTAATGAAAAGGATCGCTTGTAGCGCTCCTATTTCTTGTTCTCCTGACATTGTGAACTTCTGATGTTCTCTAGGTAGCTATCCTGCTGCTCATTCCAAATTTGTCAGGATATTTGGCATGTGATCTGACCTTAATGTCTACTGTGAACTGCTGAGCTATGAGGTATTCTGATTTTTAGATGCTTAGCCAAATCTCCCCCCACACACACCTTAAAATAACAAGGTCAATCACACAAAAGAAAGATGGCAGAATTTCAGGTCCAATGATGCTGATTATCAGCTTAACAAATATAGTTCAGCATGACATCAACTTGTCCTTGAAGACTATGGCAAGTCCAGCTGGAACTGGATAAGATGATTCAAAAAAGCAATTATGAATAAAAGCACACATTTTTTCCTAAGGATACTTTACCAACATTTAAGAACATGCATTTTCAAGTCTCTTCTCAAATTATGATCACTTAAAGAGAAAAGTTTCAGAAAAGCATTAATGTTGACTCATATTGCCCATGTTCATATAAATTTCAAATTAATGAAACAACTGCATTCTTCTAATTCTGATGAAACATATTTCATAGTTTGAGATGAATCAGGTGTAAAGATCAAATATAAATAATTACTTGTGAATATGGTATACCATGTTCTCCAAACTCTAAGGACTCTTTTCTTGTTACAGTATTTGGACAGTAGAGAAGTCCAGAGAAGTGCTTTCCATAAAAAAAGGAGTAATTTACACACACTTTCATCATCTTCTCAATGCTTAAATTTTGTCACTCCTAATCTCATGTCAGTAATCCCTTCCCTTTGCACAACATAGGCTTTTGCAGTTTGATCTCAGATAAAAGTACCTTCAATTTTATGTGGACATAACATGGTTTTATATTAGACTTCCTCACTCCAGTATAAGCTAATAAATAGACAGAATGACATCACAAAATTCTGATTGTTTCATCACCAGGGATATACAGAGACAATTATAACTTATACCTTCTAGACCAGATTACTACCCAGTATATCAACAGGCTCGATGGAAAAAATAGTACATAATATAAACTTATATAATGTGTAGGAAGCTATTTATAGAATAAGTAAATCTTTGAGAACCTTTAAAGACTTTTTTATTCATTCGTGCAATTTTTATTTATTTTAGGCCAACCTAAATGAATAGTAATATAGTATTTCATATTACAGAACTTTAGGAAAAATGTCAGTAATCCGTTGTCATTTTATATGAGGAGAATGAAACCCAGAGAAGTTAAGCAATACATCCAAATGGATCAACACCTAGTTTAATAAAGGAGGGCTAGAATATTGTTCTACTGTATCCTCTACACCAAACCACGGTTTATTTTTATTTGAAATAACTAATGTATATATTTGACATCTATTTATAAGATTCTTGAGGCTGGAAATGTTATTCAAATGGAGAATGCTTATCTAGCTTGTAACATGTATTTCATTTGGGAAAAAGATTATTCCCATAGAATCCAACAATGTTAAAATATTGTTGTCAATATATTTACTGTTTAGAAATTATAGCTATTTATTTATTCATAAGAAACAGTGTCCCAGCAAATCT
This sequence comes from Chinchilla lanigera, assembly GCF_000276665.1. Classification (NCBI taxonomy): domain Eukaryota; kingdom Metazoa; phylum Chordata; class Mammalia; order Rodentia; family Chinchillidae; genus Chinchilla; species Chinchilla lanigera. The sequence continues at coordinate 8,295,063 of NW_004955440.1, forward strand.
CCATATTTATAATTGAAACACAGTTAACAATTTCAAAATCAATCTTAAGTGTTATTAATTTTCCCTATCTTCTATTCACAAATATAACTTCAAAGGAACAAAAATTTTACAAATTTCTAATTTCTAGTGGAAAATTTTATTCTAAGTCATTGAAATCAGAGAAATTCAAATGAGAATGCTGTTTATTAGGCTTTCTCTTCTAACTTTCAAAGTCAGTTGATAAAGTCCTCACAATCCGCCAATACAATGCCAACATGATTAAGCACAGATGAATATAATTATTGAAACCTTGAAAGGTACCTTGAGTGATGTAATTAATGCTATACTAAATGATAGGACATTTCAATTGCCTGAGATAATGGATTTAAAAAAAATGTATTGGACCACACATCCATTCTAATTAGGGTTCAAGAAAAGTCAAAAGAATGTCAGATAAAAAACACACTAATGACATTATAAAAATAAGTGCTCTGTTAAATGCTCTATACGCTTCTGTTTTACCCATTTTTGAGATATGGTCTCACTATGTAGTTCAGGCTGGTCTTGAACTCACTACCTAGCACAGATTAGCCTTGAACTCACAGCAGTCCTCCTGCCTCATCTTCTGGAGTGCTGAGATTGCAGGTGTGCATTACCACGCCTGGCTTACATATTTATTTTAACCTTAACATTCATCTGTCATTATAGGAATGTGCTCATCTCAGGGTTGTTTGCTAATCCCCTAGAAAAACATATATGGTATTATATAGAGCCCAGTAGATATTTGTTAAGTAAATGAATGAACAAATAGAATAAACATAGTGCATATTTATGTGTACTATTAAATATTGTGATTATTGTAATTGCATTCACATACAGTATTACTACCTAAATGTAACTGAGGTTAAGAAATACTGGTTTTTTTTTGTGTGTGTGTGTACCAGAAATTGAACTTAGGACCTTGTGCTTGCCAGGCAGGCACTTGAGCCACTGAGTTATATCCCCAGCCCTATAAAGGAGGATAAGAATCATCTAAAATTGTATTAAGAATATAGCTTCCGAAAATTCTCCCTTGAAGTGTTTTAGGTCCTAACTGGGAACCTGTAAAGTCAGGTGTGTAGAATTATGCTGAGAATTCAATTTTAAAATTGCATATTTCAACAACATTAAGAGCATACAGTTCCAGGCATGGAGGCTGGCTTGGGCTCCCCAGCAAGACCCTGTTTCAAAAAATAAAAAGAATAAAGTAAAGAAAAATAAACACATTTAACAACTTTACAGTGTTTGTATTTACACGGCACAATTAATAATGGGTTTTTCCTGTTTATGGGACAATTCAATCAGCAAATTTTTGACCCTATAGTTGCAAACAGAGTATTAACCAACCCATATTATCTGCCTTTAAAAACTCTTAACACCTGAGGAAATATTCAGAGATAAATAAGATAACCTAGCATAATATCCTCAACTGACCTGTGATAGACACCAAAGGCAACAGAGCAGAGGAAAGATACTTTTCCATGCTCTCTCACAATACGATACAAAAAGATGCTCCATTTTATCAGCCACCAGGGAACTGCAAATTAAAATAAATGTTCTAACAAATGGTGTTGAAGCAACCGCAGTCCACATGTGGAAATATGAAACCAGGGCCAGACTTTACAGCCATCACAAAATTAACTCAAAGATCACAGATCTATATGAAAAATGCAAACCTTTAAAACTACTAAATGGTAATAGAATATCTGGACGACCCTAGGTTTCAAAAAAACTTTCTAGATACAATGCAAAAAACATGATTAATAAACGGTAATTGATAAGCCAAGCTGCATTAAAATTAAAAATGGTTGCTGTGTGGATGATTTTGTCAAGAGAAGAAAACAAGCTACACATTGGGGGCAAAACACTCATGCCTGATAAAGATAGTGTGTGTGTGTGTGTGTGTGTGTGTGTGTGTGTGCGTGTGTGTGTGTATTTTCTTACAACTCAAAACAAAAAAAATGAACAATTAGATTAAAAAACAGGCAAAAGGCATGTACAGACATCTCCAAATGTCAATTAGTATATAAAAGATGCACAAATAGTCAGCAGGAAAGTACAAATCAAAACAATAACAAGTTATTGGATTATCTATGAGAATGGTTAAAATCTGAAAATTAAAATCACCCTATCCAGGTAAGGAAGTGGTAACAGGAGTTCTTCCTTATTGCTGATGGTAATGCAAAGTGAAGCAGCTAATTTTGAAGTTAGTTTTTTTCCTAATGAAATGTACTCTCGCTATGCAAAACAGCATCTGTGCCTCTTGATACTTGCACTGAAAACTTATGTGCACACCGAAGCCTAAACACAGACATTGTTAACAGCTTTATAGGCAACTGCCCAAACTTACAAGCAACCAATACACACTTTAGTATGAAAATTGATAAATAATTTGTGGTACATACAGACTGTAGAATGGTTTTAAATACTTAAACAAAATAAGCTATGAAACTAAGAGAAGACAGTATCTTAAATACATATCACTCAGCAAGATGAGCCAATCTGAAAAAAACGTATTATGAAACACCAATGTATAGCATTGCAGAAAGAGGAAAAGTATGAAGATTGTAAGAAGGTCAGTAGTTATCAGAAGCCCAGGGAAGAGAAGAACGAACAAGAAGATGGGCAGTGAAACTACTTTGTAGGATGCCACAGTGGTAGACACATGTCACCTTACACTGCAAAAGGAATACAATGCACCACACCAAGAATGAAGCATAAGGTAGACTGTGTCTATTGAGTGATCCCAGGAGCTGTAACAAATGTGTACCCTGGTGCAGGAGAGACACTAGAGAAGGTTGTGGAAACGTGGTGCGGAGTATGAGAACCATCTGCATTTTCTGTTCTATTTTCTTGGAGCCTAAAACTTCTAAAGTCTATTTAAAATTATAACACAGTACAGAAACAATGGCTTATTTTGAAGCTCAGATGTGCAGTATCTGGCATGCTGGACGAGCACGGTGATTCTCTGTGCAGAGAACAGGATCCCAGAATGCTAGAATTTGCTCAGTGACCAGTCTCTACCTAGACTCTAAATGCCGAGTAACAGCACCATCAACCAGTGCCACTTTTCCTTCTTTTTTTTTTTTTCTTTTGTGATATGCACGACAACATTGCCAAAGTCAAATTGTGGGCACAATCTCCTTCTCTGTTTGACTTGATGGACTAGTGCAGAAAAAGGTAAACAGTATTTTAGATTTAGAAAGGAGGCAGATCTCAGAAAAGTCATCATCAATCTCATTATCCTGAGATGAGTATCTCTTTATTGCTCAGTTACTACAAAAGTAAACTATTCCCACTGCCTTAATATTAAGTTTTGGAAGATAAGGATTTGAGAAATAATATTTGTGATGGAAGAGATAATGCTTTGTACAGAATTCTCCTGGAAAGTAGTCTATGAGTTTTAGAGGAGGTAGCTTTTGAAAAAGTCACCCAGGGACCAGGGAAAGATAAAGTCCTGTCAGTCTTCAATCAAGGTGACATAGAAGGTAAGGGGACTAGAAGCTTATTCATAATTGTCTATTATGAATAAGTATTTTCTAGACTCATAATCTAATTTAGTTGGAACAACCAATCTGTAAGATAGGCACTATCTTCATTTACATGTGAGAATCACGTCAACCAAAAGTCATATAACCCATAGGGCACTATAGTATATCTCTACGTGATAATTGTTTTATTTCTACTCTAGTATGATGAGTGACTTTTAATGTGCCCATGGGTTTTGGAAAAACAAGACTCACAATTTCCTAATATATGAAATGCAAATCTACATTTTCCACCCTCCGTTTATTATAGTTGCATCTTCTGGGGGAAGAAAGAGGTGATTATAAAGGAGATGGTGAGAAACCTCCAAAATGTAATGTAGAAAGTCATGTGAATACTGCTACCACCTCCATGCCACCTGTTTAAACAGTATTTCTTTTAGGAGCTCTCTCTGACCTCGCAGACTAGGTTAATTACTTGCACTTCTTTATAACACTTTAAATTAGCTTCTTGGTATTCTCATTTTCTAAGTAGTAAACTCTTGGGGCAAGAGTCATGTTTGCCTCCATTCTGGTGCAAGTCCACCACCATGGCTTTGTTCCTGGTGCCTGTGATACTTTATAAATACATAATTAGTATAGTAAGAAAAATAGGATATCATATAAGCAGAGCTGCTTTTCCTCTATCTATTCTAAACAAGATTATTGTCCTCAAAATAGGTTACAAATCTTTCCTCCCTTCGAAAATCATATACAGTTATTAGTTTCAGTAACTATTTCAAAATCTGACTTGGATTTGTTTAACCAACCATTTTGGAACTGAATTTCAAAGTGAGAAGACAGAATCTGAAGTTAATACATCAAACAAAGCCTGCGGTAGAATCCTCTTTCTTCCCACAGACTATCCCTATCTTTCATGAGATCCTGGCAGAGAACAGATAGAGAGTCCACTATTTGATTAAATCTTCTGTTCCCACCAAGAGTGAAGTCACTAACAAGGTAAGAAAAACAAGGCACGAGAAAAGAGCAATCCCACCGCATGTCAAGGCATTCATAAGTTGGATCAATACTATCTTCAAAAGCACCCACAAAACAAGAATAATACACTAGCTTCATCCAAGACCTCCAGCCACCTATTGCTAACAAAAGACAATATTATACTACCCACAGCAGTACTGTAGTGTTCCCTGCCACCATGGAAAATGTTATACTGGACAAATGGGCCTCACTGTGGCTACTGCATTAAGTACTATCTGCAGAATCTCGGACCACTGCACACAGGAAACTACAGGTATTATGCACAGAACAGAGAGTGCCTACTATATTGATTTCCACTGTGCTGAAGGCAAAGGTAAAAAGAATGACACTGCTGGAAATGACAATATTGTTGCTGGTATAAAGGAACAGGAAATCTCTTAAGCAAAGCTGCAGGGATAAAATCAAACTCGAGGACAAAATTTCTCACAGTAGATTCTTTAAATGAGTTTAACTGTCACTCTCAGAGGTTTACATCTTGAACTTTTCCGTTCCCACTTGAATTCCAACTCAGGCTCATATAGAGATTTAAACATTTTTTTCATTTTAATTTAACAGAGATTTTATCCATCTCCTTTCCTATTTTACTGATCAAATAAAATATAATTTAAAAACAATAGTGAATCATGCATGCTATTGTGGTAAACACAGAAAAAGTCACTGGTAAATTAATAACTTTCTTAAGATAACGTGTGCAGGAAATGTTGACCTCAGTGGCCTAACTTCTGTTTCCATGACTTTCTACTTTCTTGGCTTACTGTCCAAGGTGAATATTGTATGACCTCTGCCACCTCCTTTCAGAAGTGCTTTCTAGTACTGCCTCACTTTCCTCCAACTACGTGATGTAGTTTCTACATTTGTTTTTTTTTTTTTTTATTTTATTTTTTGAGACAGGTGCTCTCTCTGTAGTGTAGGCAGGCTCTAAACTTGCTATGTAGCCCAGGATGGGCTGGCCTAGAAATCAAGGTGATCCCCCTGCCTCAGCCTCCCAAGTGTTGGGATAACAGTCTTGCACCACCACTCCCAACTTCTTTAAAATTCATAGTACATTACTATCCTTTTATAGATTGTCACCAATACATTGCAATCATTTTTTGTTTATGATGTTGATATTACATACCATGTTAAATGAAAGGTATGCGGGTGGGTTTGGTCTGATCTCCTGTTGAGGTCCCACTGCCCAAATGGGGATGGAATCACTTGTGCAAGACACCATGATGTTAAACTGAACTGAAATAGACTATTCTGTCAAAGACCAGGCAATCTATGACAACCAATTAGAAAAGTCCTTTTACCTGACCCAGCATAAGGAAGCTCCTTCTGTTGTAATTCTTTGAAGAAACTAATTATAAATGATCAATCTCTTGTTCTTCCTTGTGTTTGCTTCTTCAGCCTTTTTCATATTATAAATTTCACCGTGTCTGCTCTGGTCAACCAAGTACCTTTTTAAATCTTTAGATGAGATGTACCTAACAAAAATTGCCAATAAAAGCCAGTTGATTCTTTAAATTTGTTGATGTTTTGCCCTTTAGGGCCAATAAAGTCTAGAAATATTAAAATATTACATTCATGCTAGTAAATTGTACAAATAACTCACAATGTTTATTAACAAAAATCCATAAAACTGACAACCTAGTATTTACAAATGAGAAAAACTCACAGTACTTAAAATATTTACTTTTAATCAATGATTATTTCCAATACTTTACCATCCAACTAAGATATCTTGTTGTTTCATCATTTTCTTTTCCCTCTTTTTTGTCTCTGTCAAGTATCTGTGGATTGCTTCAAAAAAGTTCAACTTTCTTAAGGCCACATTTTAGTCTGTCAGTAAAGTCTTACCTGACAAAGCCTTGCCCATGAATTTTTTCTTTATCCTGATTGTATTTTCTTATACAAATGGGTGTGTTACTTTAAAATTGCCCCCTGAGTCTGCTTTAAAATACAAATTTTCTCATCGCATACAAACTGCAGGAGAGTAAGAGAAGGCTTTTAATACATGTTTCTTCTTTTTTTTTTTTTTAGTTGGACATAATACCAAGTAGAGTCAGGCATTTAATGTAGCTTAAAGGACTGAATGAAGTAGATAATCATGTATTTGAGTTATTCTCTCAGATGAAAGCATCCTTTCCTCTATCATCATTAAGAAGGGTCATAATCTGAACTATTAATTTCTGAATATGATCGAAGTTAATGAGGATCAAATGTGTTTATGATTTTTGACATTTTCCTCAGTGTGCAATTGGCTTTCTTCTTCAGTTTCAAAAGTTTTCACCCAAATAATATTCCCAATAATTCCTTGTGAACCTTCATTTATATTACTTTTATCGTGCCTAGGATAATGGGACAATTAGCTTCTTGTAAATGGAGAAATATTGCCTAATACACAGTATCTCAAAGAAAGCTGTACAAATCTGTGTGGATGCCAGCTCGCTTTCTGCAATGGTTAGTTCTTGCTCTAGTGACTATAATTTTGTATTCCATTCGCATCCCCATCATCAAAATGACAAAGGTGAATATTCTAGTTATAAGGAAAGAACTATAAACATGTATATGGATATGAAATTAATAGACCCACAGAGGTCATCATACCCTTGAGATAAAGAAACAACTTTCAAATCATTGTTACAGCAGACTTGCTTGAGTGTAGTTAGGCATATAGAATCCAACATAGAGAGAGTTTTTGCCACAAATTACAATGTCAAGTGTTTCCTGATTCTTTGACTTCCGGTAAAGCATTTTCCTCAGACATCAACAATAACTCCAGAAATAATTAAGATAATTCTCCTTTGATGATTTTGTTGTTGTTGTTGCAGTAGTAAAGTATACCTAACACAATTTACCATTTTAACCCTTTTGAGTGTACTTTCTACTAGCATTTAGCACATTCACAATGTAATAAAACAATCACCAGTGTCCATTTCTAGAACTTTTTGTCAGTACAAAGAAAATCTCTACACCCACTAAACGTACAATTATTTTTGGAATATTCACATACACATTGAACTTATATTAAAACACTGTTGAAATTCTGAAGGAAAAATTATGCAACCCAAAATTAAATTAACCTGAGGGGCTGAATTTCTGAGATTAGCATAACAGAAAGTAATATAGAATTTATGTTATAGACTATTCCACTTAAAAATTTCTGCCAAAACATAAGAAAAAGAGTAGTAAGCACTTAGGCTCCTTAATTTTGTTCAAAAGGAGACTAACAATAGGAAGTTGGTTAAAATGACTATATAAAAGTAATTATTTCCCACAAAGCAATACAATGTTTTTGTTTAAAAACATTTTTGAGATAGGGTATTTAGAATACCAACAAGCTCAGTGATGAATTAGTTCAGAAAGAAAATAAAATACACTTGCAAACACAGACCTGCCCCCATTTCTGTTATAATGTGCTCATATGAATTCTATCATAGAGGCTGGGGATTTAGCTCAGTGGCAAAGCGTCTGCCTGGCAAGCACAAGGTCGTGAGTTCGGTTCCCGGTACCAGAGAAAAACCAAAAAAAAAAAAAAAAAAAAAAATTCTATCATAAAATGCTCATCTTAAAACATACTGTTCTCTTTCCACAGAAATGTGATAATTGGGAGCTGTATTCCTGAGCAGATCTTGGCATTCAATAAATCACAAATATGACCAACAAGATATCATAAAAGCAAAGTTATAAAAACTATAAATCTTTATAATCATCTAAAATGGTAAGAGTATACTCTTTTATAGAATTTATCAGATAGCAACAATATGAGAATATTGCCAAGTTTAACCTCTTTGCTTTGCAGAAGAAAAATGTTCAAGGCTAGAAAATATGAGTGCAATGTTCTTAATTAACTAAAGTGGTAATAGGCACTAAAACGGAACCGTTTCCTATTATTATCCCACTCCTATACTCCAATCCTTCTCTTATAATTCAGTAAATAAGGTTGTGCTTTAATTTCATATTACTTATAAATAAAAATGTAGCTAACATAATGTATATAAAGCTATGTACATTTACTAGTCTTGCTATATTTATATTGTTCATAAATTATTTATTGTTTCAAAATTTTGACAGGATTTGGTAGTACCATTGGGTAGGCCCATTTAAATTACAAGAGTTATTTTGAGAAATTTGACCCATTAATTTCTTTGTCACTAACACTCTCCACAGAATGTAGATATATTCTAAAAGGTTCAATATTTATTGTCACTGTTGTAGCTGGCATTGTGATTATAAAATGTCTGCTTCAGTATGTTGATATTTGATGTTATGTCTCAAGATTTTAGGAGAAATTGAAGAACTGGAAATTTATTAGCTGACATATATTTCTCTCTCTCTCTGGGGAAGCCAACAGTCACAGCATACACACACACACACAATCATGAAGACCAGCTTTAAAAAAGTTACTTCTACCCATCTCCCATGTTTTCACCCAAAAAAGCAAAGAGAGCTGTGCTTTGTGTACAGGATGTACAAAATGTACATGAGTGTGTACAGCATATGTGCAGGATGAGGGAAAGAGGTTTTCTCTTCAAACTGAATAATATTATGATTAAAAATTAGGCCTTAAATATTTCATTTAAGGAAAATCACATACGTCCAAATCATAAACCCTATCTCCTCGACCAGGAGTGAAACACGCTGGTATTACCTAAGGAAATGGCACGGAAGTGAATAAAAGCGCTCCGAAGTAAAGTGTACATGTTATTTGGGAGTGGGACAACGGAGTAATATGATGACAAAAGCGCAGCTGCAGTTGAATCTTGGACATACCCTTCCCTCCTGAGAATACTGCATCTCACATGTTTACCTTTGCATGCTGCATCTGCATAATGTCATGTGCTTCCAAACACATACGTAAAGGAAGATTTTTATTAAATAGTAACTGAATTAAAATTTAAAAAAACCTATGCAACACAAGTGAGTTGACAAATGAAATGTGTAAAAGTTTTAGTTGGCTTTTGCATAGAGCCAGGTGAAATAACATTTAGGACCAGACTTCCCAACACAAGGCTTTGAAAATCTTTTGGCTCAAACCACTCTATGATGTGGAGTACTGGGGAATGAGCTGAACAAATTAATGAAGACAGACACATAGTGTGGGAAATGAATGTGCACCCTGGCAAACTTCAAAGTCAGTGGCTGAGCAGACAAAAGGCAGTGATAAGATCTCTGGGTATTGAGAGCTTTCTCATCCTCTAGTTTTACACATTCAAGGCTGATAACCCAGCTGATAGCCTGTTCCTCTCTGTGTCACTTCTGGATTTAACCCTTTAGCCAGGGGCACATTTCTGCCAACTCATGTCTTAATTTTGCCATTGTTGTCACCATCGTAACTGACAATCAGTATTAGGTATTTCCCATGTGTTTCTTGAGTACTGAGGAAAATAGAAAAGATAGGAAACAAGGGCTGGGGATTTAGCTCAGCGGCAAACGCGCCTGCCTGGCAAGC